>NW_010206762.1:0-62033 GCF_000695765.1 Mesitornis unicolor
CCTGATATTCTGTGATTCTGTGATTCTTTATCTGCTAACAGCACAAATCCAAGGAAGGCAGTCAAGCAGTTCCAGCTTCATCCAGAAAAGCAATATATACATGTACTGAGCTGTTCAGTATAAATAATCTACTCTAATGTTAATCGAGTTTTTCTTTAAACCATACATGTGTTTGGTAACTATGTTAAGCAAAGCCATCAATATAAAAAAATTACAAAAATTGCTGTGACTAAATAAATTTCCATGGAAATCATGTATTTACAGACATATTACAATTAGCCAAAACGACTGGGATTCCACTGGCAGGAATGGTAATCCCTGCTGAAAATAAATACATCTTCAGGTTTTATGGAAAAATCTGGACTTCTTTGGCAGCATAATGACAGGCAACTGTTTAAAAGAGAATTTGGTGAGTCAGTAATTCAGTACAGCAAATCACAAACGCATTCAAATAAGAAACTGGAGCTACTTTTCAATAATTAGTTTAAATTCCTAACCTGATTTCCTATCTGACATGAATTTCTGTGATTCCATAACAGTCCAGGAGCTGACAGCTGGATAATAATATGAAACTAATGAGATTAGCACTCTGGAATCCTGGAACTCGGTTAGAAGTGTTTCTTGGATGTCATTAAGCCCATGTCTGTTCCTTTATTTTACCATATATAACATTCCATTTTCTCATCTGCATTTGATTTTTCCCCATTTTCTTACCCGTTGCCTTTGTAGACAGGGATCAAAACTCCCTGTGAATTATATTAAACCAGTGGCCCTGTAGAAAACACTCATGCTATACTGGGCACGCTATCCATACTAATTATCTGAGCAAGATATCATGGCTGTTCAATTAAAATGGAAAAAAATGCAGGCAGTCTAATTCTGGGACTCTCAGATGTTGGTATTATAGCAGGAAAATTTTTAAGCCACATTCTTATTCATTGCAGGTGTTATAAATGACACCCAGGTAAAAGTCTGAGACTTCAGTGCCACCCATGACCAGTAGTACCTCATAGGATTCGTGAAGTTTGAGGTCTGTCCTCAAAAAAGTCTACTCAGATCCAGTCACTGGGTACCCTTAATAGCCAAGAAAATGACACAATGTTTCTCTGCTTGGAGTATTCCCGTTCTCAAAACCACTGACAGATGAGACATATAGATGAGGTAATATAAAATAATTAATCTCTGGCATTCCAGAAAATCTCCTTGCAATAGTGGATTGGCTACAAAAGTGTCACACAGTTCTCGAAGCAGTCACCATATGAAACCAGCCACCAACTCTCCTATGACCTCCACATCTTATTGTCACAATCACTTAGAGCAGAAAGTTGACCCAAATCCTAAAATTATGTTCAGTAGCAACAGCTCAGCTCCACTTTCCTTCTCGTACCACTCTGCAACAGCCTTCTACCCTATTGCACCCTGATGGGTGGTTTTAGGTTGTGGCTTCTCCACTGTAAAAGGAAACTGTTTGAATAAACCCTCATGAAAGCAGAACATGTCCTCTCTGCACCTCATACCCTACTGTCATCACAGATTTTCACTTTGGAACTGCACCTCTTCATAGGTGTGTATGGCAGACAAATGACCACTGGATGAGATGGGAACCAAGCACTTTATTGCTTGCCCATGTGAAGTCATCAAATCCTGTTGTGCCTTCCAATGTGAATTCCAGCAGCTGTGGGCCATTATGATGCTGTAATTCGTATTATCTTTCAAACACTATGGAAAGAGAAAACAAAGTGTGCAGCTATCCTAAAACACGACAGTCTTAACATCTGTCATCAATACCTTACGGATACAGCACAGATTGACTTAATTGAGTCTCATATCATGCCTTATCACTTGCCAAAACCAGAAACATTTCTCCAGTTTATCACTATTCTGGACCCAGGGATACATAGGGATAATTGGGGAAAGGCAGAAACACATAACTAACATGCATTGAAAGGTGGTACAAATAAATGGAAGCAGAACCGATCCAGTGAGCATCAACTGTCTTAACCAGAACGTTTAAAGAAACGATGGATCTAGTCCTAGACTACCAAAATTAAGAAAATAAATTATAATCTGGAAGACATTCCTCCTCAGTGTGCAACATAACAAATGCCCTAGTGAATTCTTATCTGTTTTCTTGCTCTGGAAAACCCTTCTCTGACAGCAATAGCTTGGCTTGAGCAGCCTGGCTAGGACTGCTGGATTCTTGCAGACTTGTGTTTTGTAGCTGTGAATTCCTCTCTTCCGCCTGTTTGGGATCTGTCACGGTGGTAGCTAATCAGACACACATAAATCATCGCTAGAAAGTGATAATCCAGGTCACTGTTGGTCCTCGTAAATCCTGTTTTGTCCCCCCTGTCTTTTTGTGTACTTGGATCTTAGTGTCCTGCTTCAAATCGTACAGACAGTCTGAATCAGGATGAGATGGACTGAGGTTCAAAGCCAGCATTCCTCTTTCTGGTGTGGACAGAAAACACAGACAAGAGTGGTGGCAAGGATGCAACACCAGACTTGCCATCAAGTACGGGAGGCAAACACTGGACAGTGGATTATAAAGAACTGTCACACTGAGTAACGTCTGGTTGCCAGAAACCACTGCCTCTAATACTTCTTCCAGCTTACAACACATTTTGTGTGACAGCCTTAGCTTAGCTTTCCCCATTTATAAATAAATTCATATGCAATCATCTGTGACAACAATGTTAATCTTTCAAATAGTTCTACGGATTATATATTTATATAACAGGCTGGACAAAAATGTCCACAGCTCTTTAACCAGCCCAAATATACAGTACCAGCATTTTGGCAACCCAGTGCTCTTAAGAACCTCAAACAGGGAAAACCCTCAAGAATCCAGTGGGAGCTATAAAAGTTTGGGCATCGTTTTGAATTCAAACCATATGATCGGTAAAATCTATGCTTACTCCTACAGCTAAGAAATTTTTCTGGAAATACATTTGGATCATTTGTTCTTACTGCCAGACATTGTTTTGGAAACCTTCCTAATGGAACAAGTGGTTGCTTTTTAGGTTTTTAGAGCTTCCAAAATCCTATTTGACTATTTTCTTTGTTCATGTGGATCTGGAACTGAAGAAAGCCTTAGAAACCATCAGAAGTGGTTGCTGACACCCATTCCTAAGAAGGAGCAAAACCAAAATGATAGCAACACTGGCGCGCTCTCCCTTCCCTCGTGCGTCACACATCTGCTCCTCCAGCCAGCACCATTTATAGTGCACCAGGATGATGTGGAAAGCATCTCCTTCCTCCCCACTCCAAATGCTGTAAACTTGTTCAGTTCCACATAGCCCATTTTAAAGCATAATGGCCACTGCTATAATGTCCTCTTTGTGCCGGGGTTTCCAAGAAAGGATGCCATCCCACCCTCCCTTCTGACAGCTCCTATGGCCTGGATGCCTTATCTTCCTACTCTCCCCCGAGCTATCTTTCATTTCATAAAGCAACTAAACTGCTGCAATGAGGCCATCCGTCCATCCTAGCACCTCTTCCACTACAATTTTAACCTGCTGGTTAAATTCAACCAAATTTGACCAAGGGGAGTAGAGTTTTCCATAATAATTGCTAAGTATACGTTCTGTGGAAAAAGGTGGCCAAGATGAGGAACTCTCCAGGCAGCACCGCAGCTGCTCTGGAGCAGATGTTACTGATGATGTGCTGCAGCTGCACGGGACAGGAATCTGTCCAAGGTGTACTCAGCTCCAGCCAGTGCTACAACGCAAATAGAAGAGGTATCATTAAATCACAGAAACCTTTCTCTCTCTGTCCTGGATTGGACCAGCAAGTCGGAGACAGGCCATTCTTCACAGGAAGAGATTTTCTAAACAACTTAATAGAAGCTGTCAGCATCTCTGCTTCCCACATGAATGATCCTATTTAAAGTTCTTTTTTTTCTTCCCCTGCAGACAGCCATTGTTTTTATTTTATCTACAGAAAGCATTTACTTTCCTAGCAGTATTTTTCATAGCCATTTTCTGTTTCCAAACCAGTCCTTACCCCAATAAGCTCAGCACATATCCAGACTAGGCATGGGGGTAGATGGAGACAGCAGCACTTAGCACCCACCCTAGTACCAGCAGCAGACCCATGCTTTATCCATGTTCTACTTCAGGAAATATAACTCTACAAAAACTTTCCGTGTTACTATTCCCTGGCACGACCACAGTGCTACAGTGTCTGCAGCACAGCCCTGCTTTGTGTCACAGCTTCTGACACATCTCTGCTTACCCCTTCCCTCTCCAGAACAGGTTTGGTGCTCATCTCCACAGCCTTTCTATCCAAGGAGCAGTGAGGAGAATGGGCTGGAGATTACTCATACTTTCCACTTTATTTCCCTCATAAGCCAAAAGCACTGCTACATGTGTGGACTTTGCAGGCTTTGGGAATAGAAATATTTAGGAGAAAAGCAGTGCTGAATTAGGAAGGTCTTGTGGTTGATGATCCTAGAAGTTGTTGCTCATAAGCAGAGAAGCAAAACCAGATTCTCTGTCCAAAGTCAGGCACTGTTTACATAAAGGGATTATCTTATGCAAAAAGGGAATGAAATTAAAAGCATTCATGGTATATTAACATAAACAATTACTGCAAGAAAAAAAATGGGTCTGTTATAACTTCATTTTTCATCAGCTTGGTAGCATCACACTCTGTAGAGAGCACTACTTGCTCTTTAAATTGATGTCTTAAAAGTCCACCCTACTGAAACATTAAGTTGAAAACACTTCTAAATATACTCTGTCCAATTTTTTGTGCATTTTTAAAGTGGTGGATTAATATTGGCAGTCACTAGAGAACCTGAACTAGATTTCTTCTAGCTCAGTAGTTGAATTAACCATCAGATGTCTCAGGGCTGTGAAATACAAAGGCTATAAAATATAAAGGCTGTGAAATAATTAACATAAGTTATCATTGTTGCAAAGATCCATTTCTTCCTGTTGCAAAAATATTTGTATTTTATTTTGGTTTTAGATGTTTGTTCTCAAGCACTTCACACAACAATGTTGTCAGGAACTGGGTCGATCATAACTTGGACTTTTCCAGTGCTCGTGTATAGCATCTTGTAACAGAAATATGAAGGCTGGCATGAATGAAGTATGAATGGAAATGTTGGCACAGCTGGAAGCAGCAGCAAACCAGAGGCGAGAACAGTGGCACACATGGATAACAAAGGACAAAACTGACTGTAAGAAATGTAAAAATGTCTTGTTTACATCAAGACCAGGCTTGAGGTCTGGTAAGGTCACAGCACAGGCAACTCTTGGACCAGGACCCTGCACCTTGAGCAGAAGAGCAACAACAGCAACTCACTATCACAGCACAGCACATCACATCACATATGCCACTCCTTATCCTATGGGCACAGCAAGAAGTCATATTACAGTCCAAAAATAATCAACATGAGAACACATGGATGCTGAAGTAAGCAAAACCCAGAGGCAAAATAACCATGCCAGCATAGCTGTTGGATCCTAAGGGCATAAAAGATCTGTAGAAAATCAAGTTTATCGCCACTCATCACCAGCAGCCCAGAAAAAGCACTGAGGACTCAACAAGCAGGGTCCTTTTGCCTTCAGTGTCACACATGAGCAATCCTGGCTATACCACATGGACACATACATCCTGATGCTTTGAGGATGCAGGTGTGGGACTGAGTAAAATCAACTTATTTAGAGATTTTGTAATATAAAACCACCTCTCTCTTTCATAATGTCTTGCACTGAGTGCTGTCAAATTAATTTCCTCTGGTGCACTGCATCAAGTTGCCTCTCCTCCACTGCGAACAGCAGGAAGGTGGCTGGATGACAAGTACCAAAATACAGCATGATGCACGTTATACAAATAAACCATACTTTTGAAATTTCACAAAGTCAGACATGAGCCCAACTCCTACACTCAGCTTTTCACATACACAAACATCAGCCCCAACATAGATCACTGCCATGTAAAACCATTCCACGCAAACTTCCACAGACGCAGAGGTATGCAGGCTTGGCTAATGCTCAGGTTAAATCTGGAGAGATAAAAAACTATACTGTAAATTTTGGTAGTTTTCCTCCTTAAAAAAAAATCATTCCATGTGGATTTGAGGTAAACAGCAAATTGAATTACTGGGAGGTTTTCTCATGAATTTGTATTGGTTCACTTGCTACCTGATCCTGACCCCACCTAAGTCAAAAGTAAAACTCCAGGAGCCTGGAAATGTAATTCTACCTCTCCTCGCTATTCTACTGCTTTTTCCAGTGTTACTGCTTAGCTGCCTTACCTGTAACTTAGACCAAAGAATAATCTCAAATTACCTCCAGTTTTATATTCGCTTAAAAGAGATAAGTGGAGATTTGAGACAGATTATCTGAGATATATTTTTTTTCTTTTCAGTCTCTTCAGTTCTTCTTGAGAGACTTGGCACGGTGACACCTTTGGCTGAGGAAGGGAAGGGTACTGAACAGAGGGATTGGTCAAGTGTCTGAGCAGGCTAAATCAGAAAAACAGAGAAACAAGAAAGAAATCCATCTCAGCTGGAGCTAGTGAGTAGCTTTATTCCTCATGAATCTTTACCTGTAGCTAAAGGTGCCTGTTAAATTTTGCCCTCCCAAAATACAGAGTGGTCCTCAGTAAGCCCTTCAAGGTTACTTTTTTATTTAAATTAAATGGCATTACACTAAACCAAAAAAGAACTGTCATTATATATAAAAAACCCCACATAAAATACATTGCACTGCATGATAAGTCACACCTACACAGCCTAAATAATTTGAATCTGTTTTCAAATGGGTGTTTCCTGGTCACCTCACAACTGCAATCTTTAAACATTTGTTAAAAAGTCAATGATTATTACTGTCTGTTTCAGATCGTCAGGAATTTTACTTTGCAGAAAGGCAGAGTTCTGAGGCTTTCCCTGTGTTGGCCGGCACCTGCACATTTCACAAATAAGCTTTTTAATACTCTAAAATTTGACAAAAGTTATCAAAAAGAAGTAATACAGTAGCACCTGAACTTTGGTCAGCAATAGCACAGGGCTGTCACAGGGAAGTCCTCTATAGCCCCTTTCATTCTAGAAGATCTATGGTACATATATCACTACTCATAATTACTGTGATTAGTGGAGCCATCTACTCCAAGAAGCCTGGATTCCTAAATCTGGACACGAAATGTTTCTCTGGGCAAGTTCTCAGATTGCTGGATTAAAATGAGAGCTGCACTTGGAAAAGGTAAAGGTTCCCATTTGGCTGCACAAATTAGATTTGCATTGACTGTGTGTACTTTAAAGTGCCATTTTGCTTATACAAACTGCATCTTAATTTCTTGAAAGTGAACCTTCATATATTCATTGTCCAGACACTAATTTTCCCGACTTTCCAAAAAGGGGCAAAAGTTTGCATTACAGCAACAACAATAAAAAGAGATCCTTGGCTGATAATTCTACACCAAAAAGTTTCATAATAATTTTTCAATTTTATTTATTTAACTGCTTCTAATAGCATTTAAAATACTACTTCAATAAAGGCTAATTTATTAAGGTATTTACAGAAACAGACAAGAATTCCGTAGGGTGAACAGTATTATTTATTTGCTGTAACTTAAGTGCATGCTTTGATGCCTTACTGAACCAGGCCTGAGTGATTTATAGCAAATGCAATGCAATTTTGGAAAAAATACTGTATCTTTTGTCAGATTCTAAAAATTGCTAAGTGGCTTCAGGAGGTTAAGGTGCCTGCATTTGCTTACATATTTGATGATATTTGTATAAGTTTATAGGTATTTCTTCTAAATTAAAAGATGCAGTTGGATAGCCAAATTAGTACAAAGCCTGGGGCAGCACATCTGCTCTTTTCTCCTGCTACTTAAGGTATAATGAGCAGATGGAAATCTCACTTTCACTACTGACAGCCTTCACCTTGACTGTTAAAAAGCAAAGTAGTGACCTTTAAGAAATGTCAAAGGGAAGTGGGTTGCAGGAATCCTAAAAGTATTTCTGACAGATTAAACACACTCCATAATCTGTGCCCTGTTCGATCATTTATGGAACACATCTCTTCTTTTCCCTCTGGAGATCACCTTGCTCACCCCCCAGCTTGAGTAGGGTCAGCCAAAGCTGTGCAGGACCACGGATGGCTTTTGAACATCTTCAGGGATGGAAACTCTGCAACCTCTCTGGGCAACTGGTGCCAGTGCTCAGTCACCCTCACAGTAAAAAGGGGTTTTTTTTAAGCCTAAGCTTCTCTTACATTTGAGCACAATATTTGTGTCGATTTTCTCTTGTGCTGTTACTGGGCACCACTTCATGTCACTGGGTACCTCACCTGGCTCCATTCTCTTTATACCCTCCCTTCCAATATTTGTACACACTGATGAGACTCTTCCAAGCTGCTTCTTCTCTGGGCTACACAGCCCCAGCTCCCAGTCTCTCCTCTCAGGAGAGATGCTCCAGTCCGTCATCTTAGTGGTCCTTCACTAGTCACTCTCCAGTATGTCTCTCCTGTTCTGGGGAGGCCAGAAGTGGATACAGCACTCCAGGTGAATATGGATGATAAAATCTAACTAACCATATAATGTGTAGAGCATTCATCTTTTGACATAAAACAAAGACATTCCTTCTTCGAGTAGGCAAGAAAAATTTTGCAGTGTGACAATTTATATGTAATGAGACTTAATGAAAATGAGGATAGGATAGGATAGGATAGGATAGGATAGGATAGGATAGGATAGGATAGGATAGATTTGATGAGTTTTTCAGTGCCAAGCCCACTTCCATTTACATTAATGTCTTTAGAACTAGATCTAGGTGATCCATACTATAATTATGAAGAAAGCCCTTTGTTGTACACAAAAGAAGTAGCTGGTCTTTACTCAATGCCACCAACTGAAGGAGAGGGAAAGGGGTTTCTTCTGTATACGTATAAGCCTGAACAGTTACATTTCTAAAGCATTCTTCAGCGTTCCCCCTTCTGGATTACAACTTCACTGGCCCTCTCCACCACAGTACCTGTGAGGGGTTGAGTGCTTTTAAATCTCACACATGCCTTGAGTTGGGGGTACCTGACATGTCAAAGGGCTGGATCTGCAGAACAGACTTCCTTCACCTGCACTGCTTCCACAGCAAACACGGCATGCTCTGCTGCCTTTGCACTGTAATCTCAAGTATGTATGAAACCTCGGACTGGAAACCTCTGTACTTCACAATGGAGCTATTATTCCACAGTGCAGAAAAGATTTACCTTCATCACATTTATTCCAGGATCAACTTCAATGGAGATTTGCCAGGATCAGACAAAATCCTGGGACTTCAGGAAGGCTATTTGAGAAGCCATTTGGGACTAGTTACTTTCAAGCTACTTGATGGTAAAGAAACTTGATGGTTCTTTAAGTTTCTCCTCTTATCTCCCCAAGACTGGGAGAAAGGAGGTTTCAAGACAATTTTTAATAGGTTTTACAATTACTGATTTTAATGTCAAGTTTCTACAGTTAAAAACATGAAAAATTGCAGTGTACCTAGGACGCATCAGAGCTTTTTTCCAAAATAGCTCATAGCATTAATGATCACCATTTACCTATGTGAAAAGTGTTCTACACCCCTAACTGGATAGAGTGGTATACTCCTTAAGTCAATCCTTATTTTCCTTAAGCATTTCTTGGAGGGAAGGGAAGCATATAGCAGAAATTTATCTTAATCATCCAGGAAGGACAGCTGGGAGCTATGAGTGCCCCAGACACCTCTGAAATTTGCAGTATGTCCCACCCCAGCCATTGGTAGCCAATATATTCTAGCAATGATAATTTAAGCTAGAAATTCATTTTAGTGTGCAGTCATTTCAAAACTGGGGAAGTAAAAAAAAGCTCAAAATTAATTTGCAAAAACCAATACTACCAACTGAAGAAAAGGAGCTCAGGCATATGAAATAATATTCCTAGATGTGTCAATGCATGGGTTGAGATCTAAGTGACATTTCAGTAGAAGAAAATGGATGAGAGTTGAAAGAAAGTATCACATCTCAAGTACTCTGGGACAGAATTGCATCTTATGCCTGAGATGTATACCTTAGTTGTAGGCACTGTGGAATGAATGCCCTTGCAAACGTACACAGCGAGAGAAAATCAGCAGTACCTTCACATGCTGTGGTTGCACGGACTTCTGCAATTTGCACAGACAGAGAACCATAGAATGTGTTGGGTTGGAAAGGACCTTTAAAGATCACCCAGTCCAACCCCCCTGCAGTGAGCAGGGACATTGTTACTAATGGCAGCCTGGTCTCCTGTGACACACTCAACTTCCAAAGGCAAGTCCATAGGATGACTGCTTAACAGACTAACTTCTCAGAGCCTTACGAAGAAGAGGAACCTCAGCTTCTAGCAATCACTCTTAGGGGAGATGCTGAAGGACCAAATCTCAGGAAACTGGCAAAATCTCCAAGTCTGTGGTTTACCAGGTCAGCAGTATCAAAGACTAGAAACCAGAAACATGGACTTCAAGGCTTCCTAAGAAAATCAGTAAATTGTACATCATTAAGTGCAGTGAATCTTAGAGGTTTTATGATCCTAAGGAGGAAGGGAAGGTAACCTATGCCAGGCAACTCTGCAGTTCCACTCTAACTTAAAGAAGAAAGAAAGAAGCATGGAATATTTGCTACCATGGTATCAAGATGTTTATGTGTTTTATGTCCAGCACTGCACTAGGAAAACAAGTCTGCCCAGACCAAATCTGAACTTATCCTGTGTAGTTTCAAAATTCTTCACAATCATGCTGAGATGATGCAGCATCCTGGTCAGAGATTTTTACATATGAAGAAATAACCTTGACATTTATGGTTGCCTGAAGTCAATCTCACTGTCTTTAGGGATGGCATTACTCTGGAAAACACTAGATCAGTGTGCCACAACTCTTCTGTAGTCTGAATCTTGTGTCAGATGCAGGCCCAAAGGACATCTGACTTCCAATTTCTCTTTTGACTCTTTTCCAAGAACACCATCTATGTGGGCTCTAAGATGCTTTTCTGCAATATATCTTAAGCATTTAATCTTTTTTCCATTCCACCCTATTTGCATTCTTAAGACCATTCAGAGAATTAAACTATATGACTAAATCTCTGCCCTCCATTACATACAATGCAAACATCATGGGAAGTCAGGTCCAGGGGCAACTAAATAAAAAGGGATGGGGAGGAAGAAAAGGGAAAAGCAGCATTTGTCCCTTCGGTGAGCCTTATAGTAGTTAATGCTTAGGCACACTCTTTTAAAATATTTATAACAACAAAAAATGGGAAAACAATAAGATCATTTCTAATAAAGTTTACACATGACACAAAGATTGAGGTTGTCATAAATCATTAAACAGGGTGCTACCTTGTAAGCTTGGCAAAGGCAGAAACATATTTATTTCAATGTGGCCAAATGTAAATTTATTATGCTAGAACCAGAAGTGAAGAATTCTATTCTGGAAAGATATATTTCAAAGCAAGCTATAGGCAATGGACATATACTATTGCTCAGCAAATATCACAGCCAGAAAGGTTAACACAAGTAAGGGCTGTACAGATAAGGGTTTATCAAATATGGATGGAGTAATCTCACCTTTATATTTGGTGTAACATAACCAGTGCTACAGAACTCTGACCATTTCTGATGTCTACAATTAAAGAATTAAATATATTAAAAAAAATTATTTAAACCAAATGCCACATTTTATGCAGAAGGTTGAACTAATTTACAAAAGTGTTTTCTGGCTTTATAAACCTGCACTGCACTGAACATGGCTAGAATAATGCTTAAATAGCAAACAATTCCAAATATTCAGTTATGTTGACACACTTAGTGCTCTATGGGATGGTAGAAATGACTCACAAAAGGTACGTTTTGAACTGCAACCTGAAGGAAGTGAAATAGTTGATAGCCAATGACAGGACAAGGGGCAATGGGAGCACGCTGGAGCATAGGAGGTTCAACCTGAACATAAGGAAAAACTTCTTTACTGTGAGGGTTACAGAGCACTGACCAGGCTGCCCAGAGAGGTTGTGGAGTCTCCTTCTCTGGAGACATTCAAAACCTGCCTGGATGCGTTCCTGTGTGACCTGGTCTGGGTGATCCGGCTCTGGCAGGGGGGTTGGACTGGGTGAGCTTTTGAGGTCCCTTCCAGCTCCTGTTATTCTGTGATTCTGTGATTCTGAAATAAAAATTTGTGTCGCAGATGCAGCAAGGGAAAGCATTCCACATTAAAGATGAAAAAAAATTATCATAAGAAAAAAATGAAAAAAACCCCAGTAATCATGTGGTGGGTAGCAGAGCTGTGTAACTGAAGCACAGGGGAGACAAAGGTAGCAATAAAGCCATGTAGAACCCTGAAAGAATAAAGCCTGCGTTTGTGTAGCAAAGCAATGCGCAGCCATTGAGGACATTATCTACAGAGGAAGTGTGAACAACGCGCGGGAGAGGAAGAGGAGTTTGGCAGCAGCACTGGGACCGCCTGGAAGGAAACCAGGTGTGTATCACAAAGGCCAGAAAATACTGTAATCCAAGAGGGAGATTCTCCAAGAGTACAAATGTTTTGAAATCTTTTCAGTACAAGATGAGTATAAAGAAGAATTATGCTCAGGGAAAGACATGAGATTCATCTCGCACATCCCAGTGAGACGGAGAGCACGGTTACTGCCCTCACAGAAGCTGAGTGGGTTCTGTTTGAGTAGCAATGCTTGTGCAATTTAATTCTCCAGCTCAGTGCTATTCAGCAGAAATTGAACAGCCATAAAAATAGTTAACACTACCAGTGCATGTCACATAGACAATATCCCACACCAGAAAACATTATAAAAATGAATGTAATTATGTGTTCACCCAAACTTTTTAGTTCCCGCAAATGGTTCCTTAGACAGCATCCTTCATTCTTCCTGCCCTTCTCTGGGCAGTTATATAGAACAGTGGGAATTTGGATTACAGCTTTCATACCAAGCCTTATTGTAAGAACGAAAGAGATTCTCTAAAGGATAAATGCACAGGCATTTTTGGGTCATGCCAGAAGATTACAATTCTGTATTAATAAAAAGTATTTCCAGTCAGCTCTTCAAGTGAAACAGCAACCCAAGTTAATACACTTAATTAATACACTTAATCTGTAGCAGTTGGCACCAGCAAGCTAAAGTAAATCATTATCTTTCAGGAAAAAAATGAAATTAATAGAAGTTCAGAAGGGCTTTACAGGCTTTACATAGTTGTCTTTAATAAAAATACCCCCAGACTTGTGATGGTTGGCCTAAAACTGGAGCAATTCCCACTCAAATACAGAGAATTTTGCACCTCCCTTAGCACCCATGACATTACCAAACCAGGTCACAACTGCTTGGTTGCTCTTCGATTTCACATGTGATGGACAACTCTGGTTATTCTGGGCCAAGAAAGGAGGAGTTCACAGGGAAAAAATTAAAACCATTCTTAGACCAATGACCACAGAAAATTAGAAGTATATAAAAAAAAATTTAACCAAACTTTGTACTGATGAAATTCAGTATTATGTGTTTAAAGGTACGAAAGGAAACAAAACTGAGAGAATACTTTTCTGAAGTACTCAAGTAATTAACTGCTTTGAACATATTAGCCAGAATTTAAAGGAAACTCACATTTTATTACTACCAACTAAACTCATTTTTCTACAGCTTTACTAATATGGTTCATATACATCACAATGTTAAAGCTCCACACAAAAAGTAAACCCTCAAAGACTAACAAAACCCCTTTTCATGGCTCCTTGATACTATGAAAGTTGCCACCACTATTAATATTTAAAGGAAGTCAAGACTTCACATATTAACTTCAAAATCACCCCTAATTGGATTTGTACCTGGGAAAAATGGGAGGAATGTTTATAAACTTTGCCATAGAAGTGGAATATTCAAGCTCAATAAAATGGTATATTTATGAGTAATGTTTTCTCCAGAAGCCATCATAAAGAAATAATAGCCACTCTTGCTTTCATTGCAGAAACAGGAGCTTTCTGAAATCCCTGAAGAGAAAGGGAAAGTATGAACATTGTATTTTACATTGAAAAACTGGCAGCGCTTCAGCTGACCTACACTGGATCTATTACTGCAGCCTGTGCCAGTACCTATGGCTGCATTTTATCCTAATGAATTTAGCTTTCTTAAAAATTGCCTTTGAAGCAAGTTCAAACCTTTCAGTCCAAACTGTCTCACTGGTAAACTTATATTCAAATATTTATTAACAATGACTGGAAAAAAGGTTAATTAGAGACTAAATTAAGGTCCCAGAAGTGTTCTAACTCTGTTTTAACATTTTTAACAGGTGGATAGAAGTTTTAGATGGCTCCTCCTCACAGTGTCTTCAAATATTCAAGATCCTGGGGATTATATCAGTGATCTCAAAAGAGTAATGTACAAAATTATAGCTCTTATAATTGACTAGCTGAGAAAAGGAAGTGGCTGCACACTCCTCAGAATTGTTTATAATCCTCTGCTAAGCCCAATGCTATCTCTCCTTTTCACAGTATTTTTAGGCCTTCCTCAGGGAACCCGAGATGTGTATCAAATGGTCTCCCAGCTTCTGGTACAAAGTAAAGTAAGAAATTGACGTTTAACCGGTTATTTTAGATTACAGAGGCAGCACACTAATACATGCAGTTTTTCTCTGATTTTATTTCAGGCTGTTCAGAAAATAATAATACATCTACACTAGAATCCTTGGATATGACTGTAACATACAGAGGGCAGAATACACATGCATTTCAAATCAGCTGCTCAGATACCAGCTTTGGGGTACTGAGAAAGCAGGATGCACCAAATAGTTGAAAAGAATATTCTTTTATGTTCTTTCTAAATTCTGTTTCTATCTATTATTTTCCTTTTTGCATGTAACTCAGTTATTAGATTTCTGAATATTAATTAATATATATATATATTAGTAGTCTTGGTAAATTGTTTTTTCAGATATGAGTTGCTGGAATTCTTACTGGATTCGATCACCATTGAATATGCACAGCACTTCTGAAACTAGAGCCCAGCCACAACTTTTTGGAAGGATTGAGGGGAATTATGAAGGAAATAAATTTATACTAATTCCAGATGCTCTTATTTTGGTGTTTGAAGCAAAAACCTTCCTGTTACTTGTAATTACTGGTAAATTCTATGACTAATCTTTCAGAGTTATTCATCCATATGTATTCCAATGACTTTAGAGAATCGGATTGATTTAATAGGTATGTTCAGGATGCATTGCCTAAAAAGATACATCTCAGTTAATATTACTGAAGTAAGTCCCTATTCATTATTTATTGATCAGAGATCCATCTGCCTGTCATGATTAGTTAATATTCCTTTCTCACTACTCAACAATCTGACTTGATGTCGGTATTAAAATGTTCACACTCATAATTAAATTTACTTGGTCTACTTGAGTAGTCATTTGAGTGCATGAAATGTAGAACACTGTAGCATCTGCTGAGATTGGTCATCTTGGAGCAGTTAAAAAATGCCAATTAATAGAACTTACTCTTCTTTACATTTACTCATTCACAAAACTATAGAGTTGGATTCTCCAGACTCCAAAGGCTACCTTGCACTCCAAAATGTAGCATCTTAAATCACAGAAGAAACCAAGGAATTTTGCTTGCATAGGTGAACCATCCTGTCACCTCGAGCCAGCCAGAAGCTTTATTTCTGGAGCAAGGAAAAGGTATTTAATAGGTTTTGCAGAAAAAATACATGGATGTGGGAAAAATATGGCCAAGTATTCTACTCCTGTGCAATGTCTACACCATGTGATCAAGCCCATAACAATGAAAAACAAAGTAAAACTGTTTTTTTATTTCTGCAGTGCCTTCTTGAGAATAAACAAGTTCAGCTTGAGCTTCCTTAGCATGGCAACAATTATTATTGTGCAGCATAAAGCAGAACATCTGAACTGTCTGTGTACTTCCATGACTGTGAGTTTTCTAAAAGAGGCCTGATAATGTATTCATGGCATAAGAATACAGTCTAAAAGAAGTAACCAAAGGTACTTACACTTATTCCATAATAATTTTATCTATTTCTTTCAAGTACCTGTCTCAATAAGATTTTCCCTGTCACTCACCTAATACACATGATCTTTTTAAAGGTTATCAATCTATTACATCTTGGGATGACAGCAAGCACAGAACACCCACAAAAGCACTGTGTGACCCAGCACCTTAACTGGTACCTTTAAATGAGTGAACCCACTCGCTCTGATCCATCTCCAGCAGTAACACAGGATAACTCTCAAAACACTTAATTTTTACAGAAGTGTGGAAAGAAAGTAGATGGAAGAGGCTACAATCTTTTTTCTTCCAGTCACACAGAAGTAAATACCCATATGCATGTATTACCATTCCAGGAATAAATGTTTACATGGGAAGAAGTCTTACGAAGAAAGGTGAATTAATGGATTAAATAATGCTTCCAACTTGTACAGTATGAGACATATCTGAACATGCACATTAAACATTCACTGTAGCATCTGAGGTGGTCCCCAAAATCCATCCCTCATTTGCTGGTTGCAGTTCAGTGGATGCATATGGTCCAGAATATACTGACTATAATCAGAATGATGCTATCAAATGCTGTTCTTCTTATGTAAACTGCCATGTACTGCCAAAGAAGCTCATCTGGAATCCCTTAATGAAAAATTACTTACTGATCAATTTTTTCTTACACAATATAGCTTAGAGCTTGGCATCTGTATTTCTCCTTGGTCCCCAAGTCTCCAAATTCCATATCTCTCTAAGTTAAATGCTGAGCTAAAACTCGGTTTCATTAATATTTTTATTTGCTGGTAGGCTTTAGTAGCTAAAAATACAAGAAGGGTCAGAGTGATTACATCATGAGATTTGAGGATACTGGCAAGATCATCTGTACATTAAAATAAAAAAGCACATAGCAAATGTCTCTACTTACTGCCAATAAACAAACCAAAACTGTTTCACAACCACCTATCCTTTTCAATCGTGTGCTCAGGTAACACAGAAGGTAGAAGAGACCATTGCTTCTACTGCAAGAAGCTACAAAAGAGGAGACTGAATAAAAAATAAGAATGGCATAAGAGAGAATAAGTATTACGCTTTGAAACTGCATTTGCTTACAATAGCAATGTTCCATTTAATAGATTAAAAGAGAAGATCATATATGAGCAACTGGTTGGGAATATCAGACTGTCCATCCTTGCTATTAGAGCACCGTGTATCTTCATAATTTTTTTGTTACAATTTACGGGACTTACATTAATGAAAAGGCTAAATTACAAAACACACTTTTCAAAAGCTTTGGGAAAGCAGCCATGTGACCCTGCGCTCTTAGCAAAGGACGACCACCAAACACAGCGACTGCTGTCAGTAGTGGATGGCACCGCTATCAAACGCCTTCCCGTGGGACTCTGGAGGGAGCTCCTCTCATCTTCAGGAAAATTTCCTCTTACACAGAAACCCAGCCAATTTCTTTTTGTTTTCCTTTGTCTCAGGGCTCTGACAGGCAATGATAAACTGAACTCAACTGAAAATTAGGATCAGATGGTGAACTGAGATTAGTTCTGTAAACCTCTCACAATTTGACAACACTAGCACAATAAAGTCTCCCCTCATCCTACATCCCTCCCATATTTGATTTAGGAAGCTAGATCATCTGGACCAAGTCATTAACTACTGTAATCAGGATTTTCTCTTCTTTTCTCTTCTTTTCTCTTCTTTTCACTTCTTTTCTCTTCTTTTCTCTTCTTCTCTTCTCTTCTCTTCTCTTCTCTTCTCTTTTTAATTTTTTCTGTTCCTCATCCAAATACTCAAAAGACATTGACACTGGGAGGGATTTTCGGAGAGGAAACACATATCCAGCACACTGCTTTCCTCCCCCCACTTCCCTCAAGAAGGCCAGAAAAGATGTACAATAACTGTAGCTGTCTGCAAAGTCTCTTCCCTAGAGATGGGAATAATGAGCTCTTGGAAATGTTTAAAGTCTACTAAATAAGAAAAGCATCTAGCAATGATCTGGTAAAACAGTTTTAATGCCATGAGATTCCACTCAATATCTCCAGTACTATTATTTTTAACTGAAAAACTAGGACTACAGCCAATTTCATACTTCTGGAATTATTATTGTTTTATAAATTTATACATATATACACACATGTATCTTTTAAAATGTCTATATTTCCTGGCATTCACTGTAGACAACTAGTGCTTCAAATCTTGACAAAATTCAGCTAAATAATCAAGTCCCCACCCACCTCCAAATGTTTAAAGTATAGATTTGTCCAAAATATTTTCCATTTCTTTCCCTTTGTTTGAGGTATTAAAACAAAAAAGGACAGCACATTAAGATTTTGCACATTCATAAATATTATATCATTTCTGGGATAGCAACACAGAGGAGCAAGAGGAGACTGTCCCTAGGGTTTCCTCCATGAGATTCTTGGTTGGGAGCGTGGACAGTGCTGTGAAAACAGTTACACCATTTCAACACAGCAAACAGAATTCTGCTTATGCACTCAACGCCAGTGTGCCATGGCTAGCAAGTATGAGCTACTGAATAATATAAAGACTATAATCCTCACACAGAGAAACCCTACAAATAACAGCTCTGGAAGTCCATTTGTCAACTTCCAGATCTTGTTTCTTATCCTTTGAGCATCAACAGAGGAGAAAAGCATCGTGAAATATTCTTGCAAGTGTTTGGTTGATACAAATCTGAACATCGATCCAGAAAGTGCTGCTGTAGGAGACAGCCTTATCTTTGCACCAAGAGGTGGACAACTTGTTCTTCTAGAAGTAGAGGGTGTACCCTAACCAGGACTGTCAGGGCCACACCTGATGTCTGAAAAAGCAACAACTTATAAAATCCACTTCTACATTAACACCCAGAACAACTCCTCACCATATTGCACTGTACAAAGTGAAAACCACATCTCTCAACAAAGCCAAAGCTCACAGAGGACAAAATAATTCTTGTTGGAAGGGACCTACAATGATCATCTCATCCAACTGACTATCTCACAGCTGATCAAAAGTCAAGGCATATTATTGAGGGCATTGCCCAAAAGCCTCTTAAACACTGACATAATGTGTTTCTCTTTGGTCCAAGGGACAGCTAGGAAAGAGAAAGAACCATCTTAGTGCAGACGTAAGGCTGCACAAAATTTAATGTTTAGGTGGATCATTTAAACACATTAGGTCTGCATGTCATTACTTGACCAGAGCAAATTGGGAGAGACCTAACAAGCTGTGAAAAAGGGGGCTACATCCCAGACATTAAGACCAGATGGCAGTAACATGGAAAACAGGTGAGATCTGTCACCAGAAAGGAGCAGCTACACATAAAAAAGGTAAAAAGGGAAAAAAAACACAAAAGGGAAAAAGGCATGTGGAGCAAACTTGACTTTCTCAAATACATTCACATCTATTTACAGCACAACTCACTGAAAATGACCATATGCTTTTGACCATAATTTTATGTTGGAGCATCAATGTTCAAGTAATATTATGTATCAACTATATAAAAGCTCCCCTGCTTTTCACTTTTTTGTTTTCGTTCAGCAGTAGGGTATGTGACTACAAATATTTAGAAACTAAGTATGAATGATTTGGAATTCTACCAGCACAATTAATAATAGTGTAGGAGCCGTCCTTGGGACTGCAGGATACGTGGCGAAAGTCCTAAGTCAGTACTCACCACACAATCTTTCTTTGGATATTTTGCAGAGTTTAAATCATAAACAGATGTTTGTAGAAAGAAACTCTGTCTCCTTTTTCTTACATACAATGTATTAATCACTCTAAAATAAGACTACAAAGATAGTATCTTGCTGAGTCCTTAGTACTTAGCAAGGTTACTAAATACTTCATTTACATCCCATTTGGGACGAAGCTTAAGAAGCAAAACTTGAGATGCTTCAGTGATCTATAAAAACAGTTATAAAAACTATTTAAGCACTTATACTCTCGAGGCTGACCAAAGGAACTGATGCCCCACCATGCTGGATGGTGGCAGAAGACAAAATCTCTGCCTTCAAGGGCAGTCCAAAGAAAATAAACCACCCTGTGCCCTTCCTGAGACCAAATATACAAACAAATTTGTTTCAGAAAGAATGAATTTAGTTACAACATTCCTTTCTTATTTGTAGTGGGGACAGTGATAGCAAGGAAGTAGTAAAAAGTTGAAAAGCAATAGTTGTTGCTTATCGCCTGTTTTATCCCTTATTAAGAGACGGGGAAGGGCGAGGTCTGTGCTGGGCTATGGCAGAGCCAGCCAAGGAACCAAGGCTGTGGAGCACACCACAGAGCATATTGGTGTTTCAGACAGAAGAGCACCACAGAGACAGAAGTTAGGAGATCATGGAATGAAGTAATTAAATAAAAAAATCAATACTTTTAGAAAAGCTCAGACTCAGAATCACGAATCAACAATCCAGGAGGATATGAAGGAGGGAACAGCTGTGACACAGAAGGATTAGAGGTAATTACAGCTGAAGAACAGAAGTGGGTAAGAACACAGGTAGGACTGGTATTGAACAAACCTCTAGAGACAAGCGGGCAATAAAGGAGGAAGCAGAGTTGGAACTGAAAAAAAGTCAGTCAGGAAGAAAAGGCAGCAGGATGAGATACCACTGGCAGGAGGCAGCTACAGGAGGTAAGCAAAAACTGAAATATAAACAGACAAAAAATGTGGAATGAGAAGTTGCAGACTGTTATTATCTGCAAGCAAGCATTTCAGAACCCTTAGGTCTGACTTCCACACGGACTTAAAGCTCAGACACTGCTCAGACTGGAAAACTGCACAATATTTCATGCTAGCAAGCTGCAGTAGATGTTCTGCTGCAGACTCATTTACAGGGGAGGTAGGGTGCTGTCGTGTTAAGCAAAGAATGTTCAAGCCACATCACACCAGACAAGGTTATTGTCTTTACCCACCCGGAGAAGGAAAAATTCAAGCAGACCACAAATAATTGTGCCATGACATTCAAAACCTAACTTAGGTCTATACCATATTAGGGGAAAAAATATGCAATTGGTCATTCTGCCATCAGCTGCTCGATCAGAAATACTTAAATCCACAAAATCTGGAAAATTACTCTTTTTTTTTTTTAATGCCTTTACCATTCTTAATCCCCAGCATTGCTGTGCTAGAAGTTGCAGTCATTCCGTGGTGGTGTAGTTTGTTCACTCGCAGTGGTCCCTACAGTCAGGAGTCTCAGCTACCATTTAATAGCACAAGAAGTATAACCACTGGTGGTCCTCTCACACAGCACATGGAAAAGCAAAGCGTAGAAAAAGGAAGCATCAAATTTGGGCCAGCAGAAGACCATCTCCCCTAGCCCTACCACATCCTCCCTTTGAGGATATAGCAGTCAGGCCTGCATCAGAGTCTCAAAGTGCAGCACAGCACTGGACTTAACTACCTAATAGATAAATGAGAAAAAAAAAACACCAAAAAAACCCAAACATTAGACTTATTGTAAATGAAGGAACATAGGTTCCTGTAAATGCGATATTTAAGCAAAGTCTTCAACCACAGGCACAATCTGAATCCAAGCTTCAGGCACTGTAAATGATGGGTGTCCCAAGCACAGGTGGTATTTAAGTTTATGACTGCTATAAACTGAATGACATTTCACAATGGCAAAAGCAATCTAAGCCAGGTCTATTTTCATACCATCAGCACTGCTTCGAACTTCACAATTAGTACATAGCACCGCTTGTACTACCTTGACAAGAGGGCAGCATGCGAGCACTTGTTTCTGCCTCTTTCAAAAGTCAGTGCCTTTCATTTTCATAACATTGTACGACAAAAAACTGCCTAAAACTAAGAGCATTTTCTTTTTTCATTAACATAATTACCAAAAAAATTGGAATTGCTTTCCATTTCAGTCATTCTTATGCAAAGGAGACATCTACCAATGTTTGTACACACATTGGCAAATCAGCTTCTTCGGGCCTATGTTAAAAACACCTGTACATCCATATTTTTCTTCTAAAATTGGACACGGGACTGGAATTTGATGCCTTCTCTAAAATCTCACTTTTTTTTCTTTGAGAATAAGCACAAGTGAGCTTTGGCCATTTCTCTTAGAATAAGAACAGCTTAGACTCAACGGCTCCAAAGTCACTTCTGTAACCCCAGAGAAGGCATGCAGCAGAAAACACCGAAAGCTGGTGCAGTTTAATTAGTCTTCGTTTTCATTATTGAGTTTTAGAAAATTTGTTTAAAAGTCTCTTCAGTTTTTTATTATATATTTATTGCCTTTCTTAGCTTACATCACAGCAGTTAAATTACATACCCCAAATCCCATTAAAACACCTATAGGCAAACAACAGTTTCAATGACAGAAATACTAAGGCACAGCACATGACTTAAAACCTCCAGCCCCATGAGCGATATTGCTATGTTTATCAGCCAAAAAAAGTAACTTAGGTGGATTTCTCCATTTTTTTTTCCCAATCACAGTAAGATTTCTAACAAAGAAGGCAAGGTGACAAAAATGAGATAACATTTAAAACCTGTTATATGGTACAGTGTGGCAGTACTTACTGAAGCTGAAACTACTTTAGTGGTTTTCTTTGGAGCACAGACTATGTTCTTTGTCAAGAATCTGTTTAGTCCCATGTTCTGTGAAGTGGTTATTTGACATTGCCTCTGCTCCTTGAACTAAACCTCCTGCCAACAAGCCCCAACTGAGAAAACACTGCAGCCTCAGTAACTTTTTCAACTGCTTGAGTGCATATTAACTCCTTGTTCTCAACCATCTGACCTCCTGCTCCCAAACACAGAGTAGAAAAACCTGTTTTAGCACCTAATTCTAAAATGAAAATACCTTGTGCAGATACTTGAGCCCTAGGAAACACAGACGTTTCCTCGTCTTCTACACTCAGGTTTTCTTTATAACTTGCTTTTCTAGCAATAGCTGCAATCACAAACTCTGCTATTCCGGTGTTTTGTTAATACAGTAAAAGCCCAGAGAAGCAGAAGGATGGCAGCAACATGTCCTGTGGAAGGAGAGGTTTTCCACCACTGCTGAGTATTTGCAGAAGGCGCCTTGAGTTCAGTGAGGGTGTATGGGGATTGACTCCAAGGAAAGTATGACAAGATTTTCTTTACGAAGCCCCTGTAACAGGAATGTTGTTGAATACAATTTCAAAGTATGGCAATTTCTTTCCTATGGAGGGGAAAAAAAAGAAGACTCCCGAAAGTCTACATAAAAAACTAAAATAGTGTTTTCTGGAGATCTGGGCAAACTCAAAGTGATTCTAAGCAAACCTCTTTTCTATATGCTGTTATGTTGCCATTCTTTATGTACAAAATTTTGTGTGTCTCCATAATAGTTGTTTTATTTTTTTAAAGAAAACAAGTAAAAAATGCCGCAGCTTATTTTTATATTGATCAAATCTACCTTTAAATTTTTGCCATTTATTGAAGTTTGTGTTTAAGAGAAAAATATGAAATAATACTTAGCCCTTTCAAAAACCCTGTGATACTTATTAGATACGAAAATGGCATTCAGACCAAACGAACTTGGTCTCAAATCTAAACCAAAGGCCTTAAGAACACACGTTCACTGCAGCCCTGCATTCAACTTCTATTAACAGTCCAATCTAGATTTCTTAATTCACTTGTCAGCACCTCTGCTGAAAAGGCAGCTCTTATTTAAAAAAACACATATCCTGCACACCCAGGGAATTAACAACAACAAAGCAGCCACGTAGCCCACCTCTTCCCATCTCAGCTTTCCTCCCTGCACCAAAACCACCATCAAAGCACATCTGCCCATAGACCTCAAAGGGGAAGGTGTCTGGGACAAAGGCAAAGTAGTGTCAGTTCTTATGGCCAAAACCCAACGCACAGGAGCCACCTGCTCTGATGGTGAGGTCTGCTCATGCCATCAAACAGCACAGCTGCCGTAACATGATCAATTCAGGTAGAGAGCTTGTTGCAAATGCACAGTGGATGCTGTGCACCGTGATTCTCTCATTAGTTTTCTTTCAGATTTTTTGCAAACAAGTCACTCCAATGTCTTTAGGACAGGGGCCTGCAGCATTTGGAGATGGTGCTGAGATCAGGTGAGGATATTTAGCGACTGAATCTGACATCAAGATCACATCCAGTATTGCTCATGTATAGTACTGCAAAAATGGCCATAGTGCAACAAACCAGCATATGCTGGCATTTTAGCTAAGAGCAACAGATGAGCAGCTGGATCCCATTTTGAAATCTGATTTGGAAAATATACCAAACCAGCTGCACTCAGTTCTCTTATCCTGAAAACACTGTTCTTTAAAAATACTTTCCATATATAATTTACAGTTTCTATACTTTTCTGGCAAAGAAAAGAAAACAAACCTAACACTGTGTAGTCTGGCTTAAGCTGAAAAATCACCTTTTTAATACAAATTTAGAATCATTAACAAACTTAATAGAGCACTTCTTTGTAACTGTTATGACATTCCTAAATCAGCTGGTATAAATGTGAAGGATCAATGATTTAATTAGGGTTTTTTTTTCCAGTATGGATTCTACTGAATCACTGCAGTCCTCCAGCTGAAGAAATGTAGTATTCAAGAAGTCAAACACATGCTCAGATCATAATCAATTTCTCAGAAGAAAAGATTAACTCAAGCCTTTTTAATAAAAACTTGATACTGTAAGAAGATCTCTAAATGTCTGGACTGCTGTGACTGGCCACAGAAATGGACTCCATAGGATTTCTGATGGCTCCAGGGCTGACAAATGCAAAACCTTTGACAAGGCAGGCTTTCTACTCTGCCTCTACTGGAAGAAGCTAAAATAAATAAATAAAATCCATCAATGGCACAGGACTGAAGTATATGTAAGTAATGGACTTAAATATTACTGCTAAATTTGAAGATTCTCATAGTTCATTAAAGTGTGTGAAATACAAGATTACTGTGAGAATTGCAGTATTTCAGAGACTTGTACCACAAGCGTTTTCTATCCTTAATTATGGAACCACAAACCCGGATGACATCAAGGCAAAAAATAAGTTAGTTAAACATTTTCAAAGCTTGTAAGAATCTAAAATTAATATAATCTAAGTTTAATTATACATGGCAGCCAATGGCTTATTAGAAGAGCACTATTTTTTCCTATATTTTTCTCAATATGCTTTCAGATTTGCAGACTCTTCAGATATTAATAATGATCATTACAACATTTCAGTATATCTGACACAAATAAGCTTGCTCCTATTCGTACATTTTGTAAAAGGAAAAATAACTCCTGTACATGTTTTCTAGATCAGAGATCTATCCTGAGCAAGAGCAATGATTCCAAACATCTATTCCATTAAGGTCTTTAAAAAAAGGGAAACAACTTTTAGCAGTAGAAATTAAGCACAAAGCAATTATAATATAATTAATTCCATAGTATCATTTACCTAAGTATTTGTGGAAATAATATCCTCTATGATTCTAGAAAGAAGGCTTAACTTCTTATAGCAGTATTTAACTCTTTTTTTATTAAAATCTGCGTAGTTCATTTGCAGCAAACCCTGCCAGCCATCTCTTTCCAGTAGCCATTTAGGCTCGCTGCAGAGCAGCAAGTAGATGAATGATTAAATTTGATGGTAAAGTCCACCAAATTCCAAAATAGAGTTAGCCAGTTAAGTGATACTTCTCTCGCTGTTTCCAAAGTATAATGTTTGAAACAGATAAGTTTCTGGTTTTGTACTAAGCTAAATCCCATTTTAGAAGGAGAAATATCAAAGTAGCCCTGTGCCGGAGATAAAAGAGTACAGAATTTCCTTCTGCAAGAGCCAATGCAGGAGGGCAGTAGGAATTCTTCCCTCTAATTATTAGCAAGCTCTGAAAGAGTAAAGGATCAGGAGAAAAAGATCTTTGATTCACTGAAACCCCAGTCTGTTTTTCAAAATGTGTTCCTTTTTTCTCTCATATACACCCCAATTATACAAAGATGACCCACCAGGTAACTATCATCTGCTTCTGGGGATACCATCAGCATCCCTTGGAACTCCAGAAATCCACTTATTCAAATAAACTCACTTCAAAATCACTAAGTTTTGTAGTTTTGTAATTAAAAAAACCATATTATCTAAACAGATTACATGATTTATTCAGACATTGTTAGCATTGTCAACACCGTGGGCGTCAATGAAGTTGCAGTTAACTGCACTTACATATGGTAGCGGGTCTGAAGTCTCGTATTGCATTTTTCAGCCATTTCCAGGCTAATATTTTTTCCAGTTTTGTATAAACACTAGTGATTGCTAATGCAGAAATAAGAGGTGTAACTGGAATTTCCGAAAGTGACAAGAATTCTGTGGATACCAAATTCTGTATCCTTACCTCTAGACTAAATAAAATTACAATGAACAAGTAAAATAAATCAGTTGCACGATCTTGCAATTAAAAGCAGCAGTCTTCAGCTGCCTTCAATCAAGCAGACTTTCAATGTGCCTTATTGGCATGAACCTGGTATAGAGAGACTGCAGGGTTAGGAGAGAGGCAGTTCTAAGCAGTCGAAACAAGCCAAGTGAAAAATTTGCTTGCAACTTCTAACATTACTAAAACTATACCCATATGAGAAGTTAGGGATAGCTGTATAGGTAGAAGGCTACCCCAAAGGATATTTAGAGTTCTCTATTTACTATAGTCTTGAAACTCTTCAAGCACATAGAGATACAGAGAGACACTGGGGCTGAAAACAGATGCTCAAACACAGGAACCCAGTGCCATCCGAGACACTTCAGGGCACCCACAGCACCCACACAGAGATGGCAGATATGGTCGAAGATGTTTGGGACAACTAAGGTACCTGGACCAGCAGCTGGAGGCCAGATAGGGTATGACACTGGACTCCTATGTTTCAGGAACTGGATTGTGTCCAAGGGGACATCTAAATACAATTTTGTCATATAATGCTTTAGTTACCACGTATAAAAGGGGAAAAATTTTACTCTGCAACAGCTTCAAAGACTATAAAGAGGCCAGACTGACGGAGAATGCAGTAATAGACACTGGATATGTTTATCCTACTGAAAAGACACAGAAAAAGTCTGTAAGTAGGATGTTCTTGACACAGAAGATACTTCATTTAAAGCACTCCATATTATTTCTAAATGGATCATACCTACTGATACTCATAACGTATACATCTCCACAATTCAGTTCTGACATGCTTTCTGATCCTAGTCCCAGATCTCTGGCAGACAGTTCATATCACACGGTTTGCACAGCTGAAAGACTAATATGGCCATAATCTCAGGGTAAGGACAAATACTTCCATTTTACAAGTCAGCATTTAAATCCACAGTTAAGCACCAAAAGAGAAGTACCCTGATTTTCAGAAGTGCCGTATGTCCACACTTCAGTAGACTATACTGCTGTGTAAGGACATATGGATTACTACTGCAGATTCTAGGCTGGACAGGGAAGCCACAGAAGTGAAAAACAGTATAAAAGTACAGTTATACAGCAATTTGGTATCAGACATACCAAATAGTGAGCCATGAGGTAATAAGTTCATCTTAGACTGAAATGAATATTTGATATGACCATATGCACTATACATTAGGATATGTAATCAGATAAAAGTGATACACACACACCACAGTAGCATGTGAAATCTAAAAGCATACCATATGAAAAACATGGGATATCAATATTATCATCTGTTTCCATGAGCCCCAGGGCAGAAATGGGCGAAGGAAAGGCCTGTGCAGATCTGTGGATGCCCACGTCTTGGGACAGAATAAGTTCCCCTCAGTGTCACCTCCCTCTGCAGACACTGTCATGAGATTAAGCTCCTCAGGAACATGGCTGTGACATCCAAGAACATGTGCCCTTGCCACAGCTCAGTATAGTTGGTACTCAAGGTGTTAGTAAAAAAGGCCTTTGTCTCCACTTACAGTCCCTAACTCACGTCAAAATGTTTAAAAATACTGATATCAAAACATTTCCAGTGTTACAATACTTTTCCCCCCTCTTCTTTATCACCTGAATCTTTTCAAAATTATGCCTGCTGATTTACAGTTTTTCAGCATTTCTGTTCAGAACCAGGGTCAAATGATTCTGAAGATGCAATTCTTTAAAGCATTTGATCTGCCAGTCACCTCTAATAACTTCTCTCTGCCACAGCCATACACTTGTTCCAAATCCTCTGTCAGGTGTATGAATTACTACCTTTTTAGCTTAGTCCAGTCAAATAATTTAACAGAGTGATGTGATAAAAACTGAAAATAAAAAATCTGGGTTTTTGCTAAGTAAGTCAGTGGCAAAATGAGTCAGTAACATCCAAATGATGAACAAGTTATGTCAGTGATATTACTAATGGCTTATTATTTGTAGGCAACTGGGCTCAGTGTTTATAATCCACATCAGGCATAAAACAAGGGAATTACTCCTATGATACAATTGCATTGCTCCAGGCAACAACTGACACCTGGGTGGTCATGTATCTTAGGTCCCACCAAGCTCATGGGGAAGCTCTTAGACATTCTGGATCTGGACAAGTCACGTGCCCTCCTGAGCTTGATCAGTTGTGCTAAACTAAAATGCAGTGACCCCACCAGTCCCTGGGTCTGCAGCAACGATTCTGCTATGACAGAGCACTGGAACAGGCTGCCCAGAGAGGTTGTGGAGTCTCCTTCTCTGGAGACATTCAAAACCCACCTGGACGCCTTCCTGTGCAACCTCATCTAGGTGTTCCTGCTCCGGCAGGGGGATTGGATTAGATGATCTTTTGAGGTCCCTTCCAATCCCGAACGTTCTGTGATTCTGTGATATCCTCTATACCCTCTTAAACATTTTGTGTTCTATAGATCTGATAAATGCTGTTTTCTTTAAAAGAAGAACTGACCTAGACCCTGACATCAATGTTTTGTGTTACAGAAACCACGCTGCCTGAAACATTTTCCTATCATGAAGCACCATGGAGAAAAATATCTGCAGTTTCAGGGGTCTGGGCAGGATTGCAATAGCCAAGTTTCCTTCTTACCCCTGTGATACTTATTCTGTGACAGTAACAATCAGATTTATCTCTAAAAGTTGTACTCAAGCAGGAGATTAGGAAATTCAGACTACCAACCATTTGATCTATGGCATCTACCCGGGGTGGTCAACAAGCCATGTGTTAAAAACTTCTTGTAGCTGGCACATACACTTCGGAGGGTGCAGGGAAAGGAGAACTCTAAGTCTTTCCTAGGTGGAGATGATCATGGTCCTCAGTGGGTCCAGGCCCTCTCACGCAGGGCAGGATTGGTTTGGGCAGGGTAGAACATCTGGGTCAGTCCAGGAGGACACCATTGACTCTGGCCTCAGCCGCATCTGCTTGGTTTTACATGCAAATCTCAGACTACCCGAGTCCCACTGCTATTGGCGTCCTGCAGCCCCAGCCTGCAAGCTGCAGCAGAGACACCCGTGGGCACAGGCTGACCCGCTGCCATGGATCAGGAGTCTCAGGTGGGAGCAGGTGCAGTTTGGGTGGAATATTTTGAGTAAAGCACGGCAGTGTCACTGTCTGGCAGGGGTAAAGGACCAGGGAGGGATGAAGCACTGAGGTACCCAATCCCATGAGCCAGCCTGACAGTGAATGAAAGTTTTCCTGAGAGTTGAAAACTAGGTAGAAATTATTCTTGACTTGTAATGGGAAAGAGATGGAGCTGGGATAAGAGGAACAGGTATCTTATTACATTCTGATGTGAACTGCAGCCTAAAATTTGATATTTCACTTTACTAGAGTTTCCAAAGGAAAAAAAATTAAGAAACTGCTGCTTCTGACGGCCTGGAAAACTACTGTATTACTGTATCAACAATATAAACCTTGTTAAAATATTACACTTGCACAAATTAGTCAAGTAAATCAATATTCACTCCATTTACAATATGGTTACACCAGCTAATTTCTGTTGAGAATCCTGCCCACCATTTGCTGGAGCTATAAAAGAGGAAGGAAAGTAACGGAGATTACCCAGGCCTTTTCCATTTGAAAAATCCTTTCTTAAAATAGTTTGGAGAAGAAAAGCCTGAGAACAGCGTGTTCTTCACTTGTTGGGTTTTGAATGACTGCAGCAAGTCTGGGACATAGCTGAGCATTATTAGAACATGGATACATCCAATTCTGAGCTCCAGAATCAGTTTTGGTACAAGAGGCATATTAAAAACACTAAAAATATTCCCTCGCTCTCTCTATCTTGTCCCACAGAAAACAAAACAACAGCCTTCCCCCTCAGTACTGTTTGAGGATTTCATTACTTTTTGTTTGCTTTAAGGGATGAGTGAGGTTTTATTTCTTCTGCTGTCCTTTGCTAAGAATTCCTCTAAGGTCTTGCATTACAAATAATAATAAGACTTTTTCTACAAATAAACTTGATGTGATTAGGATCTGTCTATCCTGCTATGATTCTGCTTCACTAACAGATTCACTTTTCCTTATGCCATTTACTGTGTCTGAAAAGTCTGTTAAAGCACATATTTGTAACATTTCCAGCAAGCAGATATAATTTAACCACCCAATGAACCAGCAGGAAAGGGAAGAAGAGGGGTACAAGGCATCAAATAACAAAAAGAATGATTGTGCACTTATGTTCTTCCTGTGATGTGTTGTTTATGAGGATATTCATACTGAGTGAATTAATTAACCTGCTCTCCCTTACCTAATGGAATATACAGAATAAGATGCCTTCTACCCAGTGTTCTTTCCTCCATCTCAGAGTCTGCTGGATTTGGCAACTGAAGGAGTAGCAAATGTGCACATGAGCATCCCATCTCAAAGACACACTACAGCTAAGTTATGCAGACAAGGACGATTCCAAGCAGGGCACCTCACTAAGCACCAAACTGGGGAAGGGTAAAGGGCTCCTTAACAAACTTCCTAAAGGGGGCATCATCTGTTGACAATTTTAATGTTGCAAGTGATAATAGTTAAAAGTCATCAGGGTTAATCACAAAATTTGAAGATTTTCCTCAAGCAAACCATCACAGCTGCCTGGTCAAGCAGACCCTGCTTATCAAACTGTTAGAGTTTTGCTCTTCCACAACACTCTCCATTATCCAAAGCAATAGTTCCTGTTTTAAAACCACAATGGTTTTGAGTTTCAGGTTCTTTTCTAATAGGCAAACAATGTGAACATCCTTCTGAATGGTTTAACCTGTCAGTATAAAAGTAAAGTTCACCCATGGGTGGGCAAGGAAGCCTGAGCCCTGGGTCCAAGCAGTTTCAGGAAGAACACAAACCCATCAGTGACTAGAAATGAACCTCAGAAGTAACCACAGGAAGGAACTGAGGTTCAAAGAGCAATTGTAACCGCAGTCAGGGCGGTGCATGGGCTTCTGCCTATGGACTCCCCTCTCTCCTGTCCTGTCCGCAGTGCTCTGCACTAGGAAGGTGGTGTTCACTGAACAGTGGAAGGAGCAGGCAGCCAGAGACTTGAAAATCAGCCCCAAAGGGCCCGAGGCCCACTCAGGGACAAAATCTCTAAACAGAAAGATCTTCCCCAAGTCTGCCATAGGAGGGAGTTGTTGCAGCACTATTTCTTCCTGCACACTTTCTGACAGCCACTTTAACAATATGGGAATGCACGGGCATGATACAAGTCTCGGTCTTGCACCACTGCAGTGCAAAAGAGGACAGAGGTACCAAGGGCAGGTAGTGATAGAATGAGTGGGAATGGTTTTAAACTGGAAGAGGGGAGATTTAGACTTGATATTAGGAAGAAATTCTTTACTGTGATGGTGGTGAGACAGTGGCACAGATTGCCCAGGGAAGCTGTGGATGCCCCCTCCCTGGCAGTGTTCAAGGCCAGGTTGGATGGGACTTTGAGCAGCCTGGACACGGCTGGGGGGGTTGGACTGGATGAGCTTTAAGGTCCCTTCTAACCCAAACCATTCTGGGATCCTATGATTCCATGGTTCTATGATACACTGTCAGAACCATTGTGCAGTCCAACCACTTCCTTAACAATGCACAGCCATGAGCACCTACAATGTTGACTTCTTGTCAGTAAATTCTCCTGCCAAAAGTAAGGGCTGTTTAAATTAATTAATTTATTCACAAATATAATTATGTTCTAATGTAATCTACTAAATGAAAACATCTATTAAAATATTTGTGTATTTTTATTTTGTGGCTATATTACATTTACAGTTGTTTTCAAATTTAGATAAACCATACTTGCCATAAACCACTGTTTTAAAGTAACATCTGATGTGAAATGAAACCCTGCTACCATCTGTGAATAATGTAATCAGGCAAATGAGGAATAATGACTACATCATGGTAATTTAGAGTAGAACATACCAAATTACAATTGTCAGCAGCTTGGTTTATAGCTCACAAACTTGAGAAAAACACAGCATATAAAAAGACTGGGGAAGGATTTAATTAAAATATGATTACAGAAGAGAACATAATTAACACATGATATTACTTTTCAAGGGTCCACCACTATTATTTGCATCTTGAAGTGAAACTGTACACTCACCGTCACATACACATGAAAGATAATTTTGGTGATATAGGGTTGCATTTACGCATCAGAAATCCATGGGGTTTAGCTTATAACAGAATAATTCCACCCAGCTCTTTGGGGTTGCAGTAGGCATGCAAGGAAATAACCTACGGGAATTACACCAGATTCTTTCCATTTTCTAGAAGTTTCCTATCTGCTCACAGACCAGAGGTGTAAGTCAGTACTGTCCCTTCCCAGCACACAGTGCCTTCCACTGGGGATGGTCTGCAGCAGAAAGCAAGCTGGTAGGACACTGTTCCTCCCTGTTGAAGCATTTTTTGGAGGGGTTTAAGGTGGAGTTATCTTTACCAGATTTGTGAAAATGAGGTGTCCTTCAAAATAAGGAAAAAATTTCCAGACCCTTTAAATCTACTTTTTGCATCAGACAAGGAAATTCAAGTCCCTGCTATTAAAAGGGTGCTTTTTTCCTCTCCCTTCATTTCTTGTTCCATCTCCATTCTACACATTTTCCCCTCAAGCGTTTCCATAATCCCACCACTGTTGTACATTAATACCCTTTGGCCATTGATCTGTTTCTCTTTGCATCATCACAGGCAAGTAGGGAAGAAATAGGAACTGGAATAAAAAGAGAGAGTTATTTCCTCTGGTTACACACGAATCCTTGGTGGATCAATCCTAGCTACAGAAGTCTTGTTTAGCAATTCCTCCTCTCAGAGTTTCCTCTGTAAACACAGATATTTAAGAACAATTTGACATTTGGAAGAATTTACTTCTCTGTATAAAATGTTTTATGACCCATTTCTCCATAGGGCAGAAACTTAACTTACGTTTCTGAATTCCAGTTTGATTTACGTTCTTCACTGATGAAGATAACTGTCCATTTTTTCTCGTGTTATAAAACATTCCTTCCATTCAGAATATTTCTGTTCCTCTAAATTACTGCACTGACATAAAAGCAAGAAACACCTGGCAATGTCCAGAGAAATTATAGCACCTGTCCTCAGAGAGGGCAGCTGCTGGCACTGGTAGTAAATAAATAAACAGATCAATGTATACATATGCAAATAAATAAAAGCTGTTCACTGGATTTATGTCAACAGAAATCCAGATACTTTCCATATGCTTCTGTCTTCCCACATCTGGGAAAAATCACGTTGCACTAGTTCTGCCATGATAGCACACTGGATACTGTACCAAAATCTTTTAGGAATGGATGGTTTAAGTTGTGGGGTTTTTTCTAAATCCTGACTCCTTCACAAGTAATTTTCTTCCATAAGAAGAACTGTTTGGGGGTGAATAGCAGTGGAGGCTGAGAAGATGAAAGTATTGTAGTTGATGGAACCATACCTTCATATGACACTCTTTTTAAAAAAGCATTTTCTTTATTACACATCACGGCACTTACTGTACATAGGTGACGTTTCAACACAAAACAGTATAATTGATGTTGCACTGGCTTATAACAATCTAGATTTTCAAAATGTAACAAAGAATCAAGATGATGTGCATATCTAGGAAGCCCCCCTGGAAGCCAATGAAAAGCCCATACAAAGCACACTGCCCTGTACAGCTGCCTACTCCCAGGCAGTGCTGCCAAAACCTGGCTCTCATTTCTCTTACCATTGGCTTCTCAGGAGAATTATGAAGGTGAAAATATCTAATACAAGCATTTAATGTAGTTTTCCAACTTGCTGTCTTTTCTCTTGAAAATATTTGTCATCACCTTAAAAGCCTGTCTTTAGATCTGGCTTATTAAAAATATGTGATAGTCTTGTGCTTTGTAATGTTCATAGGTATGTACATCTTGGAGATGAATGCTCCTTGGTACTGAAAACACAACAACCAATTTCCCCAGAACTTCTCACATTCTCAGAATTGATCAGGTGATGCTAAACAAGAGCCTTTTCTGGAGCACCATGGCAATAACTAAGAGGACTAATCTAAAATGTAACAGACCAAACGTGCATCTAAGATTAGTGAAGCAAATGCTCCCTCTGTGAAACAGCCAGCAAAAAGCTAAGAAAAATAAAAAGAGGAAAACCATAAGAGAAACACTCACAAGGAAAAAACAACCAACACTTAACAAAATTATAGTTACCTAGGTCACCACAATGGCTGGCAAGGGAGAGTAATCCATAATAAAGCAAATCATGACCCGCATCTTTAACAGCCAGACCCACCTCACCAGCATCAGCTGCAAGTGCTGAGCCTGCCAGCGGCATATGAAACACAAATTTGAGTTTAGGAACATACAAAAGTATTGAGCAAATGGACTTGATTTTGACTTAACTACATGATTTTCCCTTCACCTTAGCACATGAGTATCATAATCAATCAGCTGTCACACTACAGCCAAAAACAATTCACAACTAAACCACACAAAGTTTGAATTATAACTTGTAAGTGCTCCACTTCAAACATGAAGTAAATGACACCATTGTAGACCATGACAGAGAGAACTGAGTGATCTTTCAGAAGGTCAAGCAAACACACATTGCTCAAAATTACTCAAAATTACAGAGTCTGAAAGATGTTTAAGTAAAAAGAGCATGTCAACCAGACCTTCAAACATTACTGAGATAATATTCTGCTTTACTCTGATTATTTCCCTCACTATGAAGAACTGTGGTTCATTTTAAAGAAAGGATGAGATAGGGAATGCTTTAAGTTAAGAGATTCTCAAAACATGGTCTACAGAGCAATTTCTGATGCTTTGAACCTTCTATTAGGAAGGAGAAAATGCATCAGTTTTATCTGAAAGGGAATACATTACAGGGTAGAGCCAAACCAGCAACTTCTATAGCAAAATTTAAACAAGGGTGTGTCAGCCAAGTGGGTGGGATGGAGAAGAGCATAGCAATACATGAAGGAATAAGTGCTTCAGGCATGGAAATTAATAATAATTAATAATACCTGCTTGCCCAAGTGTTTTTTGCACAGGAATCAGGGCAGGAAGAACAGAGGTTGTGCAAGTTCAGGTAAGGTCCCAACATGGAGTTAGAACATGGACGGGGCACAAGCCAAGACCGAGGAGCTCAGCCCCAGCTTTGGGATACTGTTTTCTACACATTCTGCTAAGGATCCTGGCACTCGGGCTACTTTAGGTATACACAGTGCATGCAGGGCTAGAACTCCAAATACTTTAATAAACAAGGAAAATACGAGCAAACATGTTATTTGACATGTGAGAAGAACTCTTTTATGCATCATGGTCTAATAATACATTTAACTACTTTCTGTATAGGAAAAAAGAAGCAAGAGAAAGGGCTGACTTGGTATAGGCCCATCCCATGACATTTAAAACCGAAACATTGAAGGCTTAGTTGTGGTTTTGATGGGAGAAGAGGCAAGGATTGCCAAGTATGATAGCTTCTTTCAGGCTGCTAAAATCTCATATGTGAAATCACAGAGACACAGAAAATCATGTAGGCACAGCACTAGGCATGGAAAATTATTAGACAAATATTTAACAATACAAATCTCAAAAAAAGAAATTTGAAAAACTGGTTCACCCATCTCAAGACGAGTTTTACCACAGTGAATTCATAATACTGCAATATTAAAGACAAGTAGTTCAGGCATTTATAAACTTATAAAACACTATGTTCAAACTAAAAATGATCAGAAACAACTCTGTCTTCCTTTCATAAGTTACTGACCTCTGTTTCTCCCAGGATGAAGTTCACAGTGGAATTCAGCAGCGAATAGCACGGATATATCACATACCTTGAAGTCACAGCTTCCATGAATTCATCAAGAAGATCATCGTAGGCTTGACCTCTGATTCTCTTGTGTCTCAGCCCAATATACAAAGGATCTTTCAGCAATGCCTGTTAAAAAAAAAAATGTTTGAACTATTACATGAACAAGTTACACGAGTACACTCTAAGTTAATAAGAAGGGGACAACAATACAGTGTTTGAGGGTTAACCCAAGCATATGAAGTACATATCCATTTATCCACCTCCATATAAAGACTGAAGAAATGCAACAAAGAGATTAAAGAAACACCCTTTTGTATCAAGGAAAAGGGATACCCTAGTCTCAAAGGAAGTGTATTGTTTCCAAGTGAAAAAGTAGAAGTTAATTCTGGAAAGTCAGGTTTCAAAAGTATCTTTTAAAGCTTTAGTTAGTACTTTTCTCTTTTTCCTTCACATCCTGACAGCGCTCTGACATTTTAAAAAAGTAATTTTCTTTATTTTATCATCATGTTTCACAAATCTCTCCCAGAGTCCATCATTTCAACTGTGGTGATGAGTTGATATTCAGAAAATATGCTGCTTTCTAAAATCCAGTATGCCAAAACAGAACCAAGCCTCTGACCTTTTCCGCCCAAGCTACTGGAAGGTCTTGCTTAGGTCTGATGTATTTCCAAATTATAACTTACAAAGTACTAAATGAGTTCAAGGCATTTTGCAATCACTTTTGACAGTTCACTCCAGCTACAGAAACTCCCCAGTCTCAACGCTTTCACTGGCTCTCCCAGGAATGCTCACATAAAGACACTCTCTGCTATTATTTTTCACAGGCCTTTGAAAATGAATAAGCTAATTTCTCCATTGTATCTAGTGTACAATCCTCCCACATATGCCCAAACAGCTTGACTAAACATTTTTCATCCAAAACCAATTTGCTAAACCAGCACGGCTGCAGAAACCTGTATACCAGCTTCAACTAGAAAAAACATCATAAAGAAAAACACCTCTCTTCCCAAGAGAACACCTTCAACATGCAGCATGGAGTAACACGGCTGGAGAGACTGCTCTGCCTGCGTCAGGCTGGGAATCAGGAATCTGATTTCTGCATTTTAGAGAAGTGCCTGAATCCCCTTCACAGCTTGTCTGTGGTGCAGAACCAAAAAGTTCTCTGGGTCGCAAGCCCCTGTTAAAGACTGATTTGAATCCATATGAAGCTTAAAACCTTCGGCAGTATTCTGCCTCCCCTAGGAGTATCCTGATGCAGTTCTGCAGACAGAGGTGTTTGTCTCTCCCTCACTTTTCTCTCCACTTCCATAAAATATTCAAGGTATCAGATTAGAATGTTCAAAAAATCAAGCAGGATTAAAAGTTGTTTTTTCTTAAATTGCTGCTAAATTCATCACCATCTCAAAACAATTTCTAGTACATTACTTACAGACTTTCAGAAGTTCTTAGTTTAACTGAGTTGGAGATGAATCAAGCTCAAAATTAAAATTATTCTGTAATGAAGGCGAAGTCATTAAACCATAATTATTTTATTCAGTCCTTGTACCAATCCTATGTACTGTTCATGTTAAAGCAGCAGATTTGTAGGCTGAAATAATTTTACCTGTGTACTTACATTATTCTAGCAGTAATCAAAACCATAATTATAACTATGTACCTATTCCAGACACTAAAAGAAAAACTGGCAAAAGCTTGATGTCAGGTATCGTCCAAAGTAATTTTCCCTTTTGTATGGTCTTCTTTTATATAATCATTTCCAACTTTGTACTCAAGAACTATTTTCAGAACAATTTTTCATTTCCCTTTTGAGCTTGCTTAGTTATTTTAAATGACCTCAGGAAAAGCTGACAAATCAAAGATAATTTTATTTCTCTGGGAGATAAAGCCACAGGAGTTGCAAATGAACTGTTTCACAATGTGAAATCTGGAGACAAGTTTGGGAGTTGCATCACGTTTCCCACCAGACTGAGCAGGCGAGGCTGGAAAGCAGAACGGCCGAGTGGCAGAAGCCTCTGTCAAAAGCATCGGGGTAGGACACAGAAACAGCATCCCATTTCCAAGATCCCACTGCTGCAGCTTTCCACACCAGCAGCCTGCTGCTGCTACTCCGTGGCGTGTACGAGCATCCTGCACGCTCCATGTGTCACTCCATGTAACTCATCCATTTTCCAAATCTTGTAACTTTTCCTCCTCAATTGATCTGCTCTTTTAACATACTTCCACAAGACTTTTATTAAACAATCAGTCTGTGTTCTCATCTTGTAAAACAAAGCCCAAAATGAAAAAGATGCATAGATATATAGAGATACAAAGATCTAGAAATATATAAATATGTATCTATGATCTCTTTATGTTTTCAATTCTGAAGACATATTTCCAAAACACTTCGTGGACAGACTGAGTCATTCTGATCCCTTCAGGAAGGCAGCTTATGTTGGGCGGGGATTCTGTGAAAGTTCAAAAGGAACAGGCGTTCATAGTTACACTGTTTAAAAAGTGCTAAACGAGCCACAGGTCTGCCTTGAAAGACAGGCACTTACACTCCTTGTGTAGCTTCTGCATCTTTAATGACTGTGAGCATTTAAATTCCGAGCCAATGGTAATATCCAGAACTCTGAAACAGCACCATTTATAAGACCACAATATGAGTTTATTCACATATCTTTGATGCCAAAATTTAACGTGGAATATTGAAAACAATTAATACAGTGTTTCTGGGGTGCGCTTAGACTTCCAGCCTGGGAAGTCTCGCTAGCAGAGACAATTAATTCAGCGACACATCTCTGATGAAAAGCCTGGCCAGCTATATACCCAGAGTTCAAAATTCCTTTACAGCTCAGTGCATTCAGCTTCACAAATGTTACACTTCGACAAGAAATAGCCCCAAAAAGTTCCTTTATAGTCCTGTTTGGAACAACGTATGAAGAAACCCGGGGCGGAGACAAAAGAATGAAACATTCAGCAAGTGAAAAGAACAGTGGTCACGTCTGAGCCCCGAGTGGCAAACCATTGTGGGACCCTCCCTTTCCGAGGGCACTGAAGAATGAATAAGCTGCTTAAGCGCATTATCCCCTTATTCAGGTCAACACCATGCAAACCGGGTCCATGGTGGTTGTTTTTTTTAGAGGGTTCACACATCTTGAGAGATTAACATTAGCTATCAACCATTTCATGGCTTTCAAAACAGATTACCGAAAAAAAAGTTCCATCCTCCAATCGAGTATGTCAAGCTGACATGATGATTAGGTACTTTTCCTCAATGACTTCAGTTCCTTTTGTTCCCCAGCTTGTTGTCAAAGCTTAAACTTTGTTTTGTTCCTTTGGAAATTGAATCTCCTTCAAAACATAACTCAGATTTTTTTTTCAGGTTAGTGCGTTTGTTATGCATATTAAATGATACTGAAAAAGCTGATGCTGGTTTATTTTTAGACACTTTAAGGCTAATAACAAAAAAGAGTTCTAAAACATTCAGGTTTAGCATTGCGGTACATTCAAGCTTTAATAGAAAGAAGGTTTCACAAAAATAAAGGGCTTAATTGAGGTTCTGGTACTGGAAATATCATGTAGATCTACTTAGACTTAGCTGTGTAAAATAACAAAGAGTTCTTTGAAGCACCACCTGAGCATATTAAAACTGTAATGACCTTTGGGGTTTTAAGAAAAAGGCAAGCCGTTTATACCATCTAACTTGTGCACACCTATAGTAAAGAGATCAGCAAACCATCAAAGTTCAAGCAAGGCTTGAGCTGTGCACCTGGCTCTAATTTAGCTACAAAAGCCAAACCAGCGAGAAGCAGAAAATTGCACTCTTATATTTTTCATCAGTTGAGAACAAACATGCTGAAATGTCATCTGTTCTCAAACTTGGCACCGAGACGTTTCTTTGGAACAGATACATATTTTAGTGAACAGCTTCATGGAAAATTGGAGGTGAAGAACCGCGAGACACTGAGCCTTTCCACGCACAAAGATGGCAGCAGAGCGCGTCCAGAACCTCTCAGGGCCACCTAGCAAGTGTTTGGTGTACAAAAATGCTTCACAGCAACTACTCTCATGCCATTAAAATGTCAAAACCCTCCAGTTCCACAATGGGAAACGATTTGTTTCAGAGCCACAGTTATAAAATGAAAGGAGAATTACATTTGTATGGCACATCAGAAGCTTTGGGACAAAGACGTCGCACATGCCAGAAATGAAACACATTTCAGAGTATGATTGGTCTAACAGGGCACACAGTTACCAGGAAAACTGGGGGAATGCTGCTGCTTTTTCAAGTGTTAATATTAACATATTACAGTGTCTTATATTAATAGACTGTAAATTCTTTCTGTACATTTCTTGGCTCGCTTGTCACAGGTTGGGGAAGGGCTGGTGAGCACAGGGGAATTTCTGTTCTCCAGGAAAGTTGGACATTTCAAATATTTTTATTTTCTTTTGTTCCACAAGACTGAAACTTCACTCAATGTGAAACTTCTTCCAATAGAAGAGCTAGCCAGTCAGAAACAACGTCAATGTTTTGGACTTAACTCCAGCTTCTATCAATACCAGTTACCCAGTAATCAATCTGTGTTCATTTTAACTTTGGGGTTGTAAGCACTAACATGCTGAATCACAATTTTCTGTCCTGCAAGAACTGCTTACAGCTGCAAAGTGGTTTTTATGGCATTAGGAAGAGTGTGTAAGGTTTCAATTTATATTAGACTAGGAAGCCTTTTTTTCCTTGAATAAGCTTATTCTGAAGTCTGAAATACAGGATGATGCCCTTAAAACGTGTAACACTCTGTGTTTCCAAACACTAACTGAATTTTGGAAGTGCCGAATGCTGCATGTAACACTGACGCTAATTGGGTTTAAGGGTGTAGGATACGCTGCATAAAGAAGTTTCATAACCAGAGAGGTAAGAATTTTTTTTTAAATTTTGTTTTCTTTGAACTGCACTGGCCCCCTGACATACTTACTAAGAAGAAATCAACGCCCCCTCCTAACTTAAGATTAGACCTTTAGTCAATACATTTGCAAACTGCAAGAGGCCTCCTGCACAAGAAAAAAAGAGGTCTTAATCTCTGTTTCTCACCAAAAAGAATAAGACCTCCTCTTTGGGAGTCTTGGCGAACACTTTGTCTGGACATCTCCAATGCACAGGTAATGGCATACAGAGCATCACCTCTATCTGCATCTCATTTTCCTCCAGAGGATTCCCCCACAGGACAGGATGTCACAAAAGATCCCAAAATAGAAGGCCAAAAAATGGGTATAATGACGGGGCATTCTAGCTATAAATAAAGGAGGAAAAAGCCCCACACGCTGGAAAAGAGTTTAAAAAGTTGAGCACAACTGTGCTGGACCTGCCAAATCCAAGTAGCTGCCAGTACTTAAGAGACAAAGCTATTGCGCATGCAGACAAACGTTGTACTATAATTAACATTTTCTCATTTGTAACCCTAAAAACATCACTGAAAACTGTCCCTTGTCTGTCCAGACAGAGTTCTAGAACTGTGATAGTCAAGAATTTAAAAGATAATACACCTATTCTGTTCCTTTGACATCAGTTGTAAATACAGTGCTTGAAGGGAACAATGTCTGTGGAAAAAAAAATAATAGCAAAGCATATTATGCATTTTTGAGACAGTTCAAAATTTAAATATTTGCTAATACTCTGATGAAGCAATATCCTAATGTAACAGAAAAGAAAGCACAGTATTTCAAATTCTGCTTAAACTGATTTAAGACTGTGCTAAAAAATAGAGACAATCTGTTATTTTCCATACATGCATAACGATCCTATAGTTTTGCACAGCTACACTAGATGTTTTAAGTTATTCTTCTTTAAAGACACGCTTGATTTAGCCAATTCAACTTGTTTTTTCCTTTCATAAATGTTATTTATCTGTCAGTTTGACCTTTGCATCCTTTGCTTGCCTTCTTCTCAAGAAGCTTACTCATTTCTCAACCTGAAATTACCAGTTGCAGTTTTGACTGTGCACTGAACACCATTGCTTCTATTCTAGTTATTTCCCATGCATGCAGAGAGCTTTACCCAGCTGAAAAACTGTCAGCTCCAGCAAACTTTAGTTTAACAAAATTTTTTAAAAGATCACTCTAATGGCTGGAAAGAATGTTTCATGAAGGAACCTTGTAACACACTATGAAATTACCACAGCCTGTCCCCAAGCAAGACACTGCACAAAGCCAGGCTCTGCCAAGGACATTCTGTGGGCTGCTTCCAGCACGTGCGTGTGGCACCGAATAAAGGCCCCAGTGTGCGAGGGCTGTGGGCAGACGGCGGGATGTGTGCCAAGCAGGCGCCATCCCTCCGGCCCTCTTGCATGGCACACTCTGCCCACATCATAGAATCACAACATCTAGAAATAACTGATTTAGATCAGGTTGCTAGCTTTGCTCATCTCCAATATCACAGAATCACAAAATCATAGAATGTACTGGGTTGGAAGGGACCTTTAAAGCTCATCCAGTCCAACCCCTGCAGTGAGCAGGGACAATGTTACCAGATCAGGTTGCTCACAGCCCCATCAAGCCTGACCTTGAATATCTCCAGGGATGGGGCCTCCACCACCTCTCTGGGCAACCTGTCCCAGTGATCCACCACCCTCATGGGGAAGAACTTTTTCCTAATATCCAACCTAAATCTCCCCTTTTATAGTTTAAAACCATTACCCCTCATCCTATCACTGCATGCCCTAGTGAACAGCTCTTCCCCAGATTTCTTATAGGCACCTTTCAGGTATTGGAAGGCCGCTATAAGGTCCTCCCAGAGCCTTCTCTTCTTCAGGCTGAACAACCCCAACTCTCTCAGCCTGTCTTCAGAGGAGAGGTGCTCCAGCCCTTTGATCATCTTTGTGGCCTCCTCCGGACTCGCTCCAGTGCTTCAATGTCCTTTTTGTGCTGGGGACTCCAAAGCTGGACACAGTGTCCCTCCTCCCCTGTCATGGGTACCTAAAGGACTCCTTGGCAGTCAAATTCATTTCCTTGCATAAGCACACCAAGCTAAAGACCACTCAGTCCCCTAAGGGTAACATTTACAAACACAAATATGCAAAACTGGGCAAGCTATGTGAGCTGTTGTTAGCGAGGGAGAACCAGGTACAAAATCTAAAGAGGAAAAGTTACCACAGCAAGAGGCAAGATGCACCTGATTTTTTAAGAGGCTGCTGTGGGGTCAGCTCTTCACACTGAACAGTAAATATTATTTTATTAAAGGCAATAATATACCAGACTTCAGATAAATGATATCTTTTTCAGAGCAATTAGGCTTTTGTTCCACTTACCTTTCCAGTAAGAGTAATAAGAGATTGACACAAAAATGATTGACTTTTTGCAGCAATTTCCATTGCTATTAAAAAAAAATCTTGCAGTAAAATGGAGGATCTAGCAAAAACTGCTTTGTATACCTTGCTGTTTATGGCAGTTTCAAATTAGAAAAGACCTGGGAGTACAGCTCAACAGTGAAGCATACACCAGGCTACATCTTTGGTAGACAAGAGATAAAGTAAAAAATAACAATCTTGCTCCAAAATTTAAGTGCCGCTGGAACTTTTTTCAGGTAAAACAGCTTACGGTGACTGCAACCAGCTTAACTTCTAAAAATTATTAGAAGCAAATATCACAGCACTGCCATCACTGAATCTGCAGCACAAGCCAGGCGCTGTTCGTAAGGAGAAAAGCAGACATTTTCCTCTGGACTGGATTAGATATTGTTCATGAAGGTACTGTAATGGAATTTAAAAAAAACCCTGCCTTCAAAGCTAGCAAGATAGTTTCTCAATTTTTCACACTAGAAAAATGAAAAACTAAGAGTTTTTCAATTGTAAACATACATTTGTGCCAACATCTTCTGTTAACTGAATGTTATCTTCAAAACTAAAATTCATAAAGTCCTTGCACTAGAGATCTTTTCCTAATGCCATGCTTGTGTACCTCCACCACATAGGTGCATCAGATCTGTGTCTTAAATCTACATTTAACTCCACTTAACTACATTTCTACACCAAGTAGCAGCTGTGCCGAGCAGGTCATTACTAAGGCATTTGATTGCTAGAAGGAATGGGAAGAGGAAACAATTTCTAATCTTGGTATTTCTTTACTTTCTACAAAAGAAAGAGTATAGAGTGATCCATTTTCTGTGTGAGTTGTGCCAATCTGAAAATAATGGCACGCTTTGTACATAGGGCGCCGTCACTATGGCTGGAATACATTCCGTGGATGAACACTAAGTGGAAACAAGCAACATATCTATAGCAATCCACTTCAGTAATTTAATTTGTTCTTTACTGCAAAACTCTTAAAAAACGCTGACTTTACATCTCCCAGTGTAAACACTGGAAATGGTTGGACTCGATCTTAGAGGGCTCTTCCAACCTTAATGATTGTATGATTGTAAGAAAACCTCCCTGAAATTTTTATTTTATCCTTATTAATTGTTTGAAGGACCCTAGATAAATTTAAGTAAAGTTCACCAGAGGTCTTTCTCATCATCACCATCTCACTACATTCTGATTTTTTTTCCATATACAGAAATATGCAATGGCACATAAATTATTATAGGCATTATTTCAATGCATATTTTCTGGTTGTGCTACTAACCTAAAAAACCTCTCCCAGTTCCTTACCTTGACAGTCACCTAACAAAAGAGCTTTATAAATTAAATAAGAGAGAAAAAAACCCAAAGACCCTTCATCTAACAACATTAGAAGGAGTCACCAGTCTGGAATTCATAACCAGCCATGAGAAAACTCCATTCTGGGCAATTTTGACAAGCCTTGAAAAGTGAAGTTTCCCATTAACAGATCTCAGACTACAGCCTGCTCCTCTCCCTACGAGTTTTTCTCTCTTCCTTAGACATAACACATTAGTCCCATGAAATACTGATTTCTGCCTCTTCCTTTTAGGAGGTTACCAATGATTTTGCCTAAGGCAGCACTGCTGCACTAATTCAGGCTAGCATGCATCATACGACCCACTGCCAAAACTGTATCTAGCAGAGGTAGTAAGGTGATCGGAGAGGCCTAATGCACTGTGTATTTTAAGAAAAATAAAATGAACAGCAAGATAAATACTCTGCATTATGTTTAACAGTCTCAGCAAACTCTTCTAATGTTAGCATCAGTCTGCAGGGATAGGGATGATGGCAATTCCACAAGCGCCAGTAATTTGAGTTGGAACTTGGAAAAGGCTCAGTACCACGGTTTCAGAGCAACATTTCATCAGATGCAATTTTAGGATGCATAACTCTTTCATACAGTAAAACTGAAAACAAATGGTTGTCTGCATGCCAGTGGCATTTCTTGAAAAACTTAATCATTTGTCTATTGAGAATACAATAGACCTGAAGAATCCATCATTGTTTAGGATTTTAGCAGATTATGCTGCATATTAACACTATAACATACAAATAGTAATCACAAGTCTCTTGTATTTTATTCATATAATTTTCAGATGACCTAACAAGAAATCTCCTAAAATCTCTGACATCTATTTTCTATAAAAGCTTTTAGTGAACCCCAGAAGAGGCTCAGACCAACCATTAAGCTCTCTACACAGCTGAGCTTCAACACTCATACATGTAACAAACACCATTTCTTCTTTGTGAGCCCTAGCAGCTACATGGCTAAAATCTTGACCTGTATGTCCTGCCGCACATGAAGAAATGTCCAACAACACTCTCCATGCTACATTTTGAATACAGTTGATGGATAATGGGAACTGGAAGCTATAGAAATAAATTACCACAACCAAATTTCAAAAAACATGAGGGAGGATGTGCTGGACCCTACTTGAGGATCTAGAAGTAAGTGCTTGTAATAAATCACAGAAGGTGGCCAAACAATAATATTTAAGAAGGGCCAAAATAGCACCTTAAAAACAAGTAGCCTCAGTGAAACTTTTTATAGAAGTTGGAGATATTTTTCTTTCCATTTTTTCCCTGTAAAATTACCAGGAGAGTAGCTATCTTAATAAATTATCTTCTTCAGCTTAATCAAGAGAGTGTGAAAAGGTACAGATGCTTGGGGTGGTTCAAGCACTTCAAATAAATCAAACGTTTCTGTATAATTTTTGCAAAGCAGCAAACACACAGCACTCCCTTTATTTTCACCCGCTTACATTTCCAAATTTTGTTTAGGACAGGCAGCTGAAATGTCTGCATGCAAGAAGACACCTTCAGCTTTCAAAACCAAAATGAAATATTTTCAAAACCAAAAAATGAAATAAAAAGTCAAACTACAAACCACGAACAGCAAAGTGAATCAGAGAAGAGCAAAGACTTATTCTTTTGAAGGGAACATCAGAAAAGATTTGCTATTAAGTAATAATATTCATAAGAATGCCATCTTAATAATTTTCCTTCATCTGGTAAATGACAAAGATAACATAAACCTAAAAAAAAAGTCCTAAAGAACCATTTTCATTCATTTTTAATATTCTATTAATAAAAATGATTTTGCTACTATTGTATTAGCTCACATATTTTGACAGCACACAAAGTGTGTCTTGAGTCCCTCACATAGTTAATTGAACAGATTTTTTACATATCAGCAGTTACACTATTTACAAAACTGAAACTCTTGTTCTATGTTACCAGTACATCTCATTTCTATATCAACAGCTCTGATATTTTGGTTTTACTTTTTTTTCCCATTCACAGGTAACTATAAATCTCCATCACTTATTGCAGCTGCTTCTCAGTCCTATTAAACTTACGTCTATTTATTTCATTTATTTCCATAAGCTCCTCCCAGGTGGTCCTTCACTAAAATACCTCTGACGCTGCCATCCCTGTCTCCTGAGCTGACACTCAGCCATTTTCTTCACTAGAGCCAAATGGGTTGGGCCTCTTCCTACATAAACACATCAACAATGTCCCTTTGACTGACTGGTAAATTATTATACAAGTCTGGTGATACTATTTGGGCACTGCCATCTCAGGTGTTGATGATGTATCTGTCCTAGCACCGGAAGGAAAAAGGGAACAGTAGTTCTATGCACCAAGTAGGCCTGCTAGTGAAAGGCCAACACTTGTAAGAGCACCTTTACGGTCAACAGGGGACACATCTTTTCCCAGACACTAGGCTGACTTCTGTGGAGGCACAAGTGATGGATCCTATCCCACATTTTGCGATAATCACTGTATTTATGGCTCATTCCCTCCTTCGTCATCTCCATTGCCTGTCAAACTGCTGAAGAGGCAGATAGCTAGCAGTTACTATTTCAGAAAGAAAGCAAGCCAACCAAAACAAACCCTATCTGTTGCTGTCTTCTGCGTATGAAGAGTTGGAAATGTCTAACGTATCTTGAAATGAAGTCTGCCATCAGTTTGGTCTATGGATATTCATGCATGCTATCCAAAATAAGCATTTCCAGATATTCATTTCTGCCCTCTTTTACAGAGGCCCTTGTGCTGAAAAGTGAAGGAGGAAGAAATTAAATGGACTGACAGAGTTGCCGGTAACATCAGCACACAGCTTGTTTTTTCTATTATCATCTGAACCCGAGACGTCAATCCCATATCACTATTTATGTTCTTTCTGCTAAAGCCTTCCCCTCTTCAATTTTTTGGGTCTCAAAAATCATTGCCGATATGCTGTTTGGTAAATGTGAAAATGTGAAGCACAACCTGGCTTCATCACATTTTCCATGGTCTAATGAAAAAGAATATTTCACAAGAGAAATACTCATAAATAGCATATTTCATAAAATATGAAATAAATGAAACAAAATAAATGAACAGTCTCAGAAAAAGAATACCACAACACTCCTAGCCAAAAAGGCAAAGTTTAAAGGATGACAATGGATCAAAAGTAGCAGACAATTGCTGAGGCCTTCCCACGCACTAAGCAGTAGAATGGCATTTCTCAAAGACACAAAGAGTTTGTTTAATAAGAGGTTGACATAAGTTCAAAACCAAGTTTTAGTCTCTGTAGCAGCCTCCTGAGCCACACAGCAACAACATGTCAGATGCAGAGCAAGGCAAGTGAAGTGCAAAGCGAGTACGAATTCATGCTATCTAACTTAAGAACCTACACTGGAAATTTCAATATCTAAACCAGTCTAAGCTCTCTTTATTGTCAACAGACAAAAATAGTTTTAAAATACAATTCATCTGACCAATTTGAGACAGCTACTCTATAAGAAGCCGCATCTACTCCTCTTCATAAAATTAGCCTGGGATGATTAGCTCAGGTTCAGATGACTCTCAAGCTCTGCATCTCTTTCTCAGTCATTCTGAGCTGACCTAGTTTGGTGATGGGGCTCCGGATTCTCAAGAATAATAATTCAAAAACAAGATAACAATTGTCCATTCCATTGAATCTTAAGTATGGGAAAGATAAAAGAGAACAGGTTGAAATATTGCTGGGTATACTAGAAAAGTCTAGAGTTGGGTTTAGTACCCAGGCAACATAGAAAGGATGGATGGTTACAAGAAGATTGCAAAAATTGGTCTCTAGTATTTTATGAAAGTATAATAGGACTTTAAGCAGAGGCAAGCTAGGATGATGGTGGATTTAAATCTGGCCCTTAAATATATAATAATACATTATATTATACATCATGCATATTACAACAATAAGAAGAACTTGAAAGTCTCCTTTAAGTTAATTCTACTACAACAATAGGATGAGTTTCTTTAAAATTCAGTAACCTTTTGTTGTACAATGACAACAGCAAACCCCTGGTTGAAAAAAAAGTAAGACTTTGTTGGGTTCTTATTTATTTAAAAAGGACTGTAAGTATTCTTGCTACTGAAAGGAAATGTAGATCAAGATATTTTTCATCCCCAAATCAGGGCAGAAGGAGACAAGCATTATAATAGTACTGTTGTAAACACAGAATGTCTTTCTGCTATTACAGCAAAGAGCAAAGCCCATTGCAAGTGAACGCACCATTAAACAAAATACTGATACTGCACATATTATGAAACTGAGTGAGGAAAACAATTAAAGAGAATAAATGTTTAAAAGCCAAGCCAATTTATATTTGAGTTTTATTGGTAAAACTGCTGGTACTCATAGCTGCTGAGCTGTGCCTAAAAAAAATATGAGAAAAACATCTAAATGAAAACAAGGGAGCTGATGTAATACATTCCCCTGGGAACACCATGGTAAAGAATAGCAAGTAATCTGCAAATAAGTCAAACAGTTAACAGCTCTAAATATGGTGGGAAATGCTGTTCCCTTTTGTACACAATTATTTCATAAAAGGGGCAGGCAACATTTTGTATTTTAGCTCTCTTAACCTACTGAAGGTTTCATACAACCACGGAAACACACAGCAAGGCAGAAGATACAGAGGAAACAGTAATTAACAAATAACAAACTGCAGAAGGCTATAGACAGAATAGAAGACAAAGATTCTTCAAAAGGCAGTCTTTAAACAACTGAAATATACTAGAAACCTCAGTGTCTCAGGTAAAGTCACACTCTCAAGATTCCCTCCCTGGAGTCCCATCTCAACAACACACTGCAGTCACTTCAGGCAAGCTTTAGGCCATAGAGGGTAAAAAACCTTCCTGACTAAAGCTGTATGCAGTTTTGAGGATGTACCTGAAACTAGAAATTATGAAATTTATTGTTTGAGTATTCAGTAAAAAATTAACATTGGGTTCCTAGATTTTTAATTGCAGAAGTGAATTCTGAAATATAACTACATCCAGTATTAAAATCAATGGAAAAAAAAACGTGTAAAACTTAATATAATCAAATTACTTTCTGAGTTCTTGCAAGAAAATCATGCTGCAAGAGGCCTCTTTGTTACTGAACTGTATTTTTAAGGCTACCTAACAGACAACGTTAACTGCTAACATTGGTTTCCCTGGCATTCGCTCAAAGCTGAGGTCCACCTCAGCAGGACTTTGAGCTCTTTCTGGCTCAAGGAGAAAAGTCAACAGTGAAGAATTTTCCTTTCCTAGGACTAAAGACATCAACTGTTTGGCTCGTAAGCTTTTATGTCCTTTTCTTTTTTTTCTTCTTTCTTGCAGTTATTATCCGTTACTTTCCATGAGCATTGTTTGATGCATCTTGTCAGTGAGCACGCCTGCACACATCACGTTGGATATGTCTGGGAAAAAAGACAGTCTGTGAAAACTGATTATAGCTCTCAGAATAAATCTGGACAGAAGGTAAAGGAACATATGGAGAATAAAACAACACAGACAAAAGTCAGATGCAAGCTACCATGCAGACTGACACATTTAACAAGATTAAAACAGGAAACGTGGTTTCCAAATAAAACATAGTCTTCCAAAATATGGAATATTCCATGCAATAAAGGCCTCTCTACTCAGTAAAAACTTACCATTTCTGTTGATGACAGAGCCCTGTGAAAATGCAGAGTTTTCCGACAGCCCAGGTACATTAACCCTATGTATTAAACAATAGACGTATCTGTGTGCGCACAAACACTTGCACATAAATGAATGCCAAGTCTGAATATGAATCTATGGTAAGACTGAGATGGAGATAACTAGCATTTACTGTGATTATCGAAATAAAAAAATCAATAAATACAGCAGAATTCTGTATTCATAGAATCACAGAGTGGTTTGGGTTGGACGGGACCTTAAAGCTCAATCCCGCCCCCCCCCTGCCATGGGCATGGACACCTCCCACCAGCCCAGGCTGCTCCAAACCCCGTCCAACCTGGCCTTGAACACTGCCAGGGAGGGGGCACCCACAGCTTCCCTGGGCAACCTGGGCCAGTGTCTCACCACCCTCATGGTAAAGAATTTATTCCTAATATCTATAATCTATTATCTCTTCCTAATATCTACTATTTATTATTTATTGCTTCATTCCTCCTCTCATCACATTATAAACAGCAAGTTACTCAAGAAATACTACCTAACTTTGTGTGATGCAATATAATGGGACCAAATATTATAAAGAGTTTGACTGAGGCCTGATTAGGAAGACCTTTGGAAACCCTTACTGTTCTGATTCAGTATTTGTAATAACAATAACGTCTGTACTAGAATAAAATAATCTGCTATATCAAATTCAAGTTTAATTTTTTTCTACAAGATTCAGAAAAGCACAGAACAAATTACAATTCCTTCCACAACTGTATTGTAAAAACAAAGAGAAGAAAATTCAGTACGCACAAAGAAAGACCAGACAAGAATTCTAACATGCTACAGAAGATGACCTTAGATAAATGTTCACTTAACCACACTTTTCACTACCATTATGGTAAGAATTTCAGTATTACCTAATACCAACTTAAGCAGTAGTCAACAAAAATGTCACACAGCCCTATTTATTCATAGGAAACACAATCAGGCAGAAACTCCTGATCAGAGAGGGAAAATACTGAGGCACGAGACATCCAAACAAAGTGTTGTAATCAGCTTTAGGATTTAAATTATAATCCCCAACCAGGAAATATATAAAGTAAAACTCAAAACCAGACTATCACACTGCTTAGCAGGGGTTTTAGAACATCCCACAGATGTGAATCCTTGGACTACCGGAGGTTTGTGCTCAAGTTTTTAGTTGATTGTAACAGAGGGAACATATTTGATTTATTACTCTAAGGAAAAAAAAGTCAAATAAAGTTTATCTGTTTGCACACTAATATCTAACTCCTCTGTAATAATACAAAAAATGAAAGTAAAAATAAAAGCTCCTCTGTAATAATAAAAATGCCACTCTATATATTTAAATATAACATACGTTTTCCTTTAGTTTTTCAGGAATTACCTTTCCAGTATGGATACTTCATGACTGCATGGTTAACTTCAATGAATATGCCACCTATTACCCCAAAACTGAAGCATTTTTGGCAGCAATTGAGCTTTTAAATTAAAAAGCAGATGCTTCATGATAAATAGTAAACATCTTTTGTCACCGTATCACACTTATTTTAAAATAACAGTACCTGCAATAGCACGTATAAAAACCTGTGCAAACTATCCTCTCGTTCTGATAAAATTTGACAATTTTGATCAATATTTCCTTCTAAGAGTACACTAAGCCTGTTAAACTATTGCTTTGGCTATACAATACACCATAAGATCACATAAATAAACCTTTACTTTTCAGTCTGTTTCAAGTTTTCCTTGAAGCAAGCTTATCTAATACAATTTCTTGTCTGTTGCCTAAAGCTGTGATTTCATTCACTCTTCATCTGTTTTATTACTTTATACATGCTCTACTGATAATCCAACCAGGCGAGCTTACAAGACTCAATACCTGAGAAAGAGAAAGCCAGGAATTTGCAGAACAGACTAACGTAAAATAATATTTTTGGACAGAAAAAGCGACCTTTAACATAGTCAAAACACTGAGTTCAATAACAAATCAGCAGCATACGGCAGAAACACATTCAGATGGTAAATCTAGATTTATTTTTACGCTTACAAATTCTCAAGGCCTCTGAGTTAAAATAACTTTTGAAACTTCCAAGTTGTGAATGTATTACCAGACATATTGTAACCGTTCACTAAGAGAACATCAAAGAGCAAGAAAAGGAAAGCTCTCCAAAAAATTACTGAAAACCTCAGCTGTTGGATACTTGTGATCCACTCAAGGACATCATCCAGCACTGAGGGGAAATGGAGGCTCTGGTAAGTACCATCCCTTCCCCAGATCATTCTTTATGTTTGCAAGTGTAATATGGGTGCCAACACAGCTTCAGGTGTCCCTGCTGTTTAAATAAACCATGTTTAGGAGCAATGGGTGGTGCCATATTTATTTTAGAGGTGGAATCTTCTGAAACACTAGAAAAATTACTCTGAATCTTCAAATTTTAGAACACGGATCTATAAAAACAGATTGTATTTGTCCATTCCCTCCTCTAATGCATATTTAGTCCACTCCAAATAACTGAAGAGATATTAAAGGAGAACACCAAATCCTGCAAATTAAAAAAAAATGTTTTCTGCACAATGGGCTAGACAGAATTGTAATTCAGAAATGAATTTACTTTTCAGTACTTCCGGACACTGAAAAGAGAAAAGAAAAAATGACTCATGACAATGACTCTCGGTCATAAGTAATATCTCACCACAATATATTTTTGCCAACTGGAAGCAGGGAAAGGGGAAGGAAAAGGAATATTCATGTACTATCTGCTTTGTTCAAGTGCTGGCTGTGCACTACTAGGGAAGGATCTAGCATCAAGATCTAAGTGGGGGAAAACAAATTCTACTTGTAAAATATAATTTAATTGTGAAGGAGAGTGCAATTATCTCCTAGCAGAATGGCATAAACAGGCAGTAGCTGAATGATAAAAAAACACCGAAGATTTACTACATCAATAGTTTTACAACCTTCCATGCCTGGAATTCAGCACCATTGGGCCGCAGCATTGGACCTGTAAGCACCTTCCCTGGCCTGACTCCTTTGTGGAAAATGGAAAAAAGCCTCTCTTAATCAAGACAGTTTGGTCAGCGTCACTTTGACGTGGCTAAATGAAAAGCTGGTCTCTAGAAACTTCCTGTTTTGATCACAGACTGTCATTTGTGTTTCACAAATATTCAAAATTAGTAGGGAACACTTTGGAGAATATAACCTAGAAACGAGATTCTCACATATGCACCAGATACAAAAATAGATCCTTTACATACAGAGAGGACCAACCCTATTCATAGAGTTCAGGAAACGCTCCTACTATTTTACAGTAAAAGTATCACTGAAATGCTGTCTCTGGTTCTAACAGCCATCATTCAAGGGGAAGGTAAAAGGAGCTTTTAAAATTCAGAGAGCATAACCATTCCATAATACATTCACCACACAAACAACTGCGTGAAAGTGCCACTCATCGACATACAAACGCCAATTCTGACTGTCTTCTATTTAGAAATCTCCACAGCTGCACAGAATTTACATTGTTTATTTGATAGACCATCTTTAGACTGATAGATTGTCTGTAGATTGATAAGATATGAAATTGCAGGTTTTCTCTGTACTCAGCTTTCTTCTGTCCAGGTTTCTATTTTGGTTGGAATATGAATAATAAAAGCAGGTTTGTTTTGGTTTTCTCGGCAGTTTCCATTTGCATATTCATGGGTAGGTGTTTTTCAAGAACATGAATTTTGGAAGGCTGGTACCAGTTCTTATGACAGTTGGAAGTAATTTGGGGGAATGCAGAAAGCTAACTGGCACAAGATGAAGAAATGAGCTAGCATTTGCACCTCAGTTTTTCTGGATGCAGCCTTCGCCCGTGGATGCCTGTCATTCCTCCAGAACAGTCAGAACTGCCAGCCCAGTCATGCTCATTGACCTATTTAGGGCAACTGTGAGAACAGTCACATTCCTGCATTTAAGTATTTGTAGTAAGTTAAGGGAAAGAAAATATTCCCAAGCAAGCATGCAGGAAATAACTTGAAATAGCAGCCCACAAGTCCCTGAAGTGTGGTAGATTAAGGCGGAGTAGCTGCCTTAGCAGCTGCCCCACATGTTTCTCTCTCTTGTGCACTGTTTAGTACTTAAGTGTCTGTATTTAACACTTAGACGAATAAAGAATAGCTTCAGATACACATGTGCAAAACATGAACTGACTGTCACAATTCATCTGTACACTAATGGCACATATAAACAACCGGCCAGCTTTTTAACTAGGTCTACCCAGGGCAAGAGATGATTTACATGTCCACCTTTTCCAAAGCCATCATGGCTGCAGCTGGAGTGACTTTGGCCACCTGAGCTCTCCTGAAGGCCAGCGTGTGGCCACTGTCCCAGTGCTCAGAGCACCACGATGCCTCCTGCTAGAAACAGTTCTTCCAACACCAACTGTCTGGGCTGTTCTGTGAAAGTACCACTTAAAAGATTTGAAATGCTTTCTACCTACGCTGAAACCTATGGTAAATGGTTTATGTTTAAATGCTAACACACGATTAATCTTTTCAAAGCTCCCAGCACTGGCCATTGCCAGTATTGAATCCACACGTGCAATCAGTCCAGGGTTGCTCTGGCAGCCCGGGACTTGTCAGAGCTTCTCTTGTAAGGTAACACATAAACACAGCTCTCATTCCTCTGTTAAGCATCCATTATTAGATTAAGATTTTTATGGTCAGAAGAAACCCTTTCACCACTTGTTTGACTTCTATATAGCACAAGTCATCAGTCTTCCTAAATTTCATTCCCACTTTAGCTGGATAATAGTACTTTAGTTAAACCATGTCTCAGCTATGGCCCTTGGACACTAAAAATATTGCCTCCAAGTCATTGATAAAGACGTTAAACATTGCAAAGCTGAAAAAAAACCCTGAAATACCATAAAACCACAACTATTTTATTATTATTCTCAGAAATATATGTTTTAAATCAGATTTTCCCTAGTAACACAGGAAGCTTGCTTGGTTTTCTTCATCGGTCCAGTTTATTAAAAGGAAAAGCAGGAATTCAAATGAGTTACTGAAGGCAAAAAATAAGGGTCAACCTAAAATCTGTAAACTCGCTATAACATTAGATCAAGTTTGGTTTTAATAAGCCCATGCTAATTGCTAATCAGCAATAGTTGTTTTACCCTCAATTCCTGATTAGTCAAACTTTCTGATTTTAGTCAATTCTTTTTCTAAGGTTACAGCAACCAGGGACCTTGTTTTTTAAATAAGAGCCTTAACTTAATCCAGTCTTCCTGAACTTCTCAATTCATCCCAGATGCAATTAACAAAACCCAATACTTCCTTCCGACCCAGCTCAGCATGGTCCAGAAAGCTTTTATCAGAGGGTTTTTTTTAAACAAACTGGCCAAAGTATTATTTAGACATTCTGATTTAAGGATCTTGTCAAATTTTTAAAGCTTTTGTCTGACATTTTCATTTGCTGTTATCAAAATGCAAAATTCTAAAAATAAACTTCTGTCCATGATAAATAAAAAACGACATTTAAAAAATATCTACCATATCCATATTGTTAATCTAATACTTGCACCAGTACCACCATTAAGGTGAAGCATCAGGAACAACAGAAAATCACATTCTTACTGTTCATAATTCACATGGATTGTTTCCTTTCTTTAGCGTCTTTCGCTTTTTTATTGCCTATAAAACCAGGTTTTGAACTTGAACAGTTTCTATTATTGGGTTTTGCTGTTCCAGGTTTTTTTTTAACCTGCCAGTTTATGCATCCCTGTAAGCCAGGCTGATTTTTAACCAACAGGCTTGCCTCAACATTGTTTATTTTGTGAGAGTTTAATAGCATGTTTTAAGTAGCAAACAACCATCAGGCACATTTTAATGCTTAAATGTTTTCCACTGATTCAGCTTGACTATTTCTATCATGCTAAAACCATCTCACTTACAGTGCTGAGTGCATGTGTTTCAGGCAGGTTTCCATTAAGCTGCAGTTGCTTGTACATCGACAGCATTGATTTTTCATCGAATCATAGAATTGTTATGGTCGGAGAAGACCTTTAAGATCACAAAGTCCAACCATTATTTAGCTCTACCATGCTCCTTTCTAAATCAAGTCATGAGCACCATATCTAGATGGCTTTTAAATACATCTGATGCTGCTTATTCAAGCACTCCCCTGGGCAGCCTGTGCCAGTCTTTGAGAACCCTTTCAGTGTAGAAAGTTTTCTTCTGCAATTTGTTTCTTTAACCATTTCCAGGTGATTAGCATAGACCTCCATAATGTTAGATGAATGCCCAGAACCCAGAGATCTCAGGATTTCCAACAGCACTTTCATACCAGTACTGAGATCAGTGCCCGAGTATGTTTTACTTGGGATTGAAAATCCACCTGAGAAGCACCATCCTCGCACCTGAAAAGTACACGTCTACTGGGTAAAGCACAACTTTTGGTGAGATTGTCATGGTCTGTAGTAAATAACCAACAGTTCTCCAAATAATGTTTTAAATGCTTTGGATAAAATTGTCTGGTCTTGCTTCCAATTCATCAATGACTTGCGAAACAAACATACTGTTTTTGGCAGGGGTAAACTTCACTTCTTTTGGATGCTCAGTTCCACACTGATTACATGGAGTAATTTACCAGTTTGATCACGCAAGTCTTTCTACTAACTCAATTTTTACTTATAAGTAAACAGTTTCCATTTCTCTTGCTTACTATCTAGGCAACTGCATAAAAACGCTTTATTTGCCTCTCTTCTCTTTCCTTGGTTTTATGAGTAGCAGGATACTCCAGCTAAAAATATCTTTGCTAAAACTAACAGTAATAAGGCTTTTAATCATCATCAGAAATGGAGTGAGTTGCTGCTCAGAGTTACTGCTTTGGGTCCTGTACACAACAGAAAAATACAGGATGAGAATTTGTGAAGTGTTTCTTGCAATCTGCTTTCAAGTAAGATTTAATCTTTCTGGAGAATTTGCAGGTTGTGCACAACAGCATGATAGTTGCCAAAAATACATATTTTAAAACTTATTTTAAAGCACTGAGGCCCCAACAGAAAGGGAAAAGGAACTAATCTAAATGGAAAACATCTGCACATTTCAAAAAACATGTTCGGTATAATTATTATTTATATGTGCTCAAGTTATGAGAGTGATTTCTATTGTGTCTTATTATGAAAAATCCTGGCTAGAGTAAGAAACCATAGCGTAAAAATACAGTTATTTGTGCAAGAGCTTTAGATTTTAAGATAAAGAATTGCAATGCAATTCCACAGCAGCTTGACCTAACATAACCAGCTTAGCCAGCAAAATGTGATTGCTGTTCGGTCATTTCAGTTCTCTGCAGCGGCTCACCACCTGGTCACACAAACACCAGTGTCATGGAGGGAAGACAGATGTGCTGCTGAGGGGAGAGGGAAGGTGTTAGAGGGAACAAATTGAGGGAGCTGGTGCCCCAGGACCCCTGACTAAAGTAGCCAGGGCAGTGCACCCTAGCTCCAAATAATGAATATCACCAGGCCCATGCAGTCTCTTCAGACAAGGGGTTCACCAACAGAGTCCCACCTGTTCACACTCCCACAGCAGAATTCAGAGGTAACATCTCCAGCTACAGCTGTTTCGTAAGTGCTTAAACATCTGAACGACCAGTCTCCACTGGAAAAAGCCACCAAACTTTTACGTTTTGAAGTGTATGCAGCCTAGCACAGCCCTGAAAGACGTTGCCTCTAGAGATGATCACAATCCAACCACAATTCAGTCTTGATTTCTGTGACACCACTAACTACTCACCACTGCACAAACCCAAATGAGCACAAATGGCACTGATCCATAAGCTAATACAATTCCTTGCATTTGCTACAGCACTGCAAAATAACAACAAAAATAACTCTCTACTCAACCTCCCATTGATTCACACTTAGTTTGGGGTCTCTTGTACCAGTAAATTTAGCTGGGGATTTTGGGCTGTCAGGCAGCATGTGTATGTCTGAGCTTGATACGCACCTGGGCATGAACAAAAAGCACCCCGGCAGAAGCAGTCCCATCTTACACTGCTAAGCACCATGCTGGCTAATAGGTAATGAAACTTGTATGTGATTTGATATGGCTATATGCTACAGTCTTCAGATACACCTCACAAGTAAGCATGTCCACTTTCAGAAGGAAGCTTTTGAGGAACAGAGGGCAGCAGACCATTTCCTCAGTTCAGTAATGCTTTCATGATATATTGTCTAAATTATCCCAGTGGGGCAGGGGTGGATGTGTGCGTATAAAGCTGAAGATGCACACACCCAAACCAACAATCTAGAAGTCTCAGCGAAATTTGCTGGTATGGGAATGCTTTATTTAGCTATAGTACACATAAAACTCAGATACATTTATCATGCATAAAGTTTAACATTTGCATCAATTATAATATAACATTTGTTTAATTCTGCTAAAGCATAATGATATTGCTGGTTATATTTAAATTGAAAACATTCAGAGTCACTAATTCAAGTATTCTTTCATGAGAAAAAGAAAGAAGAACAGGGGCCAAGTAATTAAAATTAATCCTGGAAGCCATGGAAATATCAAAGCCAATTTTCAACAACTTTAAATCTCTGCACATCACACAAACGGGAAGCCCAGTTAAAGAGGGCTTTACTTCACTTACTTGAGGCATTAGGACCTCATTTTGGGAAATTTCATATCATTACAGTGCTTTCTATAGCTAAAGTCAATGTACAACTGAAGTATGCAGACATGCATTCCCAGCACAGATCAGACTAAAGCTTCAAGGCGTTCACCAAAACGAGGGGCACAGTCAGAATTCACATCTGAAATAACTGCAGCAGAAGTGGCGAAAGACTTGCCTTAAACTGTGTTTTTAACATTATCATCCTCCTCTTCTTGAGATCTAATTTCCCATACCACTTTTTAACATACATGATGTATGCAATACATTTTTACAGACAGCGTCCTTAATTACTTGAGCCATACAAAACAATCTACACTGTGTATCAGGATGAGACTTTTTCTATATGACCTTTTTGATTGCACATAATCAAAGCCAGTATCACAGCAAAGAAAAACAACCTTTTACAATTAAACTTTCACACCGTTCCCTTCAAACAGCGAATACTCACTACAACTCAGGAAAGGATTTACCTCATTATCTGTTCCCACATCCAACATCACTGGTAGACACTCATGAGGTTTTACTCCTCCACATGCTGTATAAAGTGCCAGTTTACCAACTGGGATGCCCATTCCATAACAGCCAAGGTCTCCAAGACCAAGAATACGTTCTCCGTCTGTCACCACAATAGCCTGGAGGAAGAAATAAAAGCACTGTAAAAAATCACTTCTTTGTTTGTATATATAAAGTATTTCACTATGTTCCTACCATAGTTTTTAAAGTTTCATATAAAAATTCTAATAGGTACAAACAAATCAACAGTACAAAAAAGACCTGGAATTGTTTTATTGGTTCTCACTGTGGTTCTGTGACACTATTTAAAACTCTTGCTGCACTGTAAATGGGACTTTCATATAAAAATTTTAAGAACACACAGGAGAGGTCTTTAGTAACACATTACAAGGGAACTGGCATTGTTCCCTCTTACGTTTTTCTGTCAACAGTATGAAAACGGAATAGGAAGGGAAAGGAAGTTATCCACAAAAACAGAACAACCCCAGACTCCTGGGTTTTGACATGGCTGTTTTCAGCAGAACCAGAGCCAGCCACTCCTGCTGGCCTTTGACAGGGCTGTCTGCAGTCACCTGGCTCTTACCCTTCAAAGATGTATGCATTCTTCCCTTGAGCAAATAACACACTCCATCATACTAATACACATGAGGAAGTATGTATTTTCATTGACATATATACAGGAACTCAGTAACCCAAAAAAGCTGTGCTAGAAAGGAAGATTTTTCATAGTAAAGGATAGAAGTGCTCAGTATGGAAAGCAGCTGACAACACAACAATTTCCTTGTCATTCTCTGTGACAAGACATTTTAGTTGGAAATTTAATAATCTTTATGAGAGTGCTCACCAGGTATCATATGTGGAGAGCTATTAACCCACTGGAATGGGTTGCTAAGAGATCTTGTAGAGTTTCGACCCCTGAAGATATTCAAAACCCAACTGGACACAGTCCTGAGTAACTGCACTGGCTGACCCTGCCCGAGCAGGAGGATGGACTGGATGATCTCCAGAGGTGCCTTCCTACCTCAGCCACTCTGTGATCCCCTGAAATGCAGGAAAAGCATTCAGGGCTTTTTTGATGCAAAATATTCAATGTAATTGACTAATTAAACAGTAAAGGATGTCCATAGCTAAACAAGCAGGGGTTTAAAAGCCTTTGTCATGCAACTAAAACTGAACTTACCTTGATGGTATTTTCTGGCCAGGACTTAAGCATTGTAGCGATGTGTCCCCGGTCATGGATAGTAATAAAAAGACCCCTGGAAATAAAAAAAAAATATTCTTCATATAAACAGGCAATTAAATGCTGCAGTATAAATCAATTAAAAATGAATTATCTCTATGCAAATGTCTTTCCAACATACATAGATTCAGTTCAATAATAGTTGCTCAATTTCGTATGAATAAGTAAATTAAATGCCTGCATTTAGTGGAAGTCAGAGAATCTGTAACTCAATAGAGCTTCACTGAGCAGTGAAAACCTATAAGAGTAATTTCTGAAAATGGCTAAGTTTGATTTTAAAGCTCAGTGAGCGCTTGATCTGTTTAAATGTGTTTGTTAATTGTCCCAGACCACAAAACATGTTCATTGTATGACCACAATCATTAGTGCCCCAGCTATCCTAACTTTTACAGACAATAATAGGTCTAAGTTTTAATCTATGAACAAAACCTGAAATAAGACATATATTATCACTAAACAAAATAATTCAAGAGCACTCAGTTCTGTGTTTAGAAAGCACTCTACCTATTTAATCAGACTGCCCCTTTGACACCTTCAAAAGTGGGAAATAATCTCTACATGAAAATCTTTTTGACTTGAAAGTGTGTAGCACATCCTACAGTGCTAAATATACCACATTTTTACTTTGGAGTGTATTTGTAAACTGGCCTTTAGTCCCACCAATATAGAAGAGTATAACACAAAATGACAGAAAAGTGTAATTCTAATTTCATATTTTCTTTATTATAGAAGCAAAATCAATATAGTTTCTTATCCTACTCCTCAGCATTTCATTCTTCATTTGTTAAGCATGACATGCACCTATATATCCAGACTTAATTTAATTCCATTTCTTATCTACTTTTCTCATGTGAGATAGTGGAAAAAAAATTCATTCACTAAAGTCAACCTCTCAAAAAGAAAACATCAGTGAAGAAGGATCACAGAATCACAGAATCTCAGGAGTTGGAAGGGACCTTGAAAACTCATCCAGTCCAACTCCTGCCAGAGCAGGATCACCCAGACCAGGTCACACAGGAACACGTCCAGGTGGGTTTTGAATGTCTCCAGAGGAGACGACTCCACAACCTCTCTGGGCAGCCTGGTCAGTGCTCTGGCACCATCACAGTAAAACTTTTTTCCTCATATTCAGATTGAACCTCCTA
>NW_010206763.1:0-541 GCF_000695765.1 Mesitornis unicolor
GGTAATAGGTGCACCCCAGAATGGTTGAGGTGCCTCCAGATAGGCATACCACTTACGAACTGTGGGTTTCTGGGCAATACCCGCAGGTGGTGCCGTACCCTTGTGAATGATTTCCAGGAAAGGGAAAGGCCCCTCAGCGATCCCACTCTGTTCTTTTCTTACTTGTTCTGTGTGTTAGACCGCTCACACTAGGGACAGATAGCTAGTTTTGATGTCGTTGAAAGAGTGGGAGCTAAAGTCCAGTGGTCTTTCCAGTCCATCGGGTCCCTTCTGCCATACATTACAATGGGAACCGTGTAATGCTTTTTGCCAGTTCAGCAGCACACCATGGGATGGTCTGTAGAGTAGTACGAACACCGTCATTGCCCTCATTTGCAGTTTCGGTCTTGATCAACGGCTGTATAGGTTCAGGTTCTGGGGTAAGATCACGATCAGAATCTTCCACTGGTTTGTCATTATCAGGTGTCTCCGAACTTTGTCTTGGGATCTGCACAGTTTGTCATTATCAGGTGTCTCCGAACTTTGTCTTGGGATCTGCACA
>NW_010206764.1:0-472 GCF_000695765.1 Mesitornis unicolor
GGGGATGGGAACGAGGATGGGGATGGGGATGGATTGGGGACAGGGATGCAAATGGAGATGGGGACACAAATGGGGCCAGAGATGGGGACAGGCACGGTCACGGGCATGGGCATGGGGACAGGGCTGGACACTGGGATGAGGATGGGGCCAGGGGTGGTGGGGCCCGGGCCAGGGCTGCTGCTGGGAGAAAGGGGGGTGAGCAGGAGGGACAGGGACATGGGATGGGGACACCCAAGAGGGGCCAGGGACACCCAAGAGGGGCAGGGTCACCCATGATGGATGGGGGCACCCAAGAGGGACAGGGGCACCCAAAAAGGATGGGGACATGGGACAGGGACACCCAGGAGGGGATGGGGACACCCAAGAGGGATTGAGTCACCCAACAGGGATGGGGACCTCTACTTGGGTTTGGGGGCCCCAGGGTGCGTTTTGGGGGCGCTGGTGGGTGTCAGTGGGTGCTGATGGATGCTGC
>NW_010206764.1:535-1046 GCF_000695765.1 Mesitornis unicolor
TGTGCTGATGGGTGCAGCTGGGTGTCAGTGGGTTCTGATGGGCGCTGCTGGGTGCTAATGGGTGCCGATGGGTTCTGATGGGTGTCAACGGGTTCCAATGGGTGCTGCTGGGTGTCAATGGGTTCTGCTGGGTGTCAGTGGGTTCTGCTGGGTGTCAGTGGGTTCTGATGGGTGTCGATGGGTTTCAATGGGCATTGCTGGCTTCTGATGGGTGTCAACGGGTTCTGATGGGTGTCAATGGGTGCCAATGGGTGTCAATGGGTTCTGATGGGTTCCAATGTCAGTGGGTTCCAATGAGTGCCACTGGGTGCTGATGGGTGCCAATGAGATGGGTGTCAATGGGTGCTGACGGGTGTCAAGGGGTTCTGGTGGGTGTCAACAGGTTCCAATGGGTTCTGATGGGTTCTTATGGGTTGTGCTGGGTGTCAGTGGGTGCTGATGGGTGTCAATGGGTGCTGACGGGTGGCGCCGGGCGCAGCTGGGGGTCAGTGGGTTCTGATGGGTTCCCTTG
>NW_010206764.1:1065-1860 GCF_000695765.1 Mesitornis unicolor
CTGGGTGTTAATGGGTTCCGATGGGTGCTGACGGGTGTTGATGGGTTCCAATGGGTGTTGATGGGTTCTGATGGGTGTCGATGGGTTCTGATGGGTTCCAATGGGTGTCCATGGGTGCCACTGGGTGCTGTTGGGTACGGTTGGGATTGGTGTCAATGGGTTCTGATGGGTGCCGATGGGTGCTGACGGGTGTCAATGGGTGCCAATGGGTGTCGATGGGTTCCGATGGGTGTCCATGGGTGCCGCTAGGTGCTGATGGGTACCAATGGGATTGGTGTCAATGGGTTCTGATGGGTGTCGATGGGTTCTGATGGGTGCTGATGGGTGTCAATGGGTTCTGATGGGTGCTGATGGGTTCCGATGGGTTCTGATGGCTTCCGATGGGTGCTGATGGGTGTTGATGGGTTCTGATGGGTTCCAATGGGTGTCGATGGGTTCGATGGGAGTTGATGGGTTCCGATGGGTTCTGATGGGTGCCGATGGGTTCCAACGGGTGCCAATGGGTTCCGATGGTTTCTGATGGGTGTCCATGGGTGCCACTGGGTGCTGATGGGTACCAATGAGATTGGTGTCAATGGGTATCAATGGATTCCGATGGGTGTTGATGGGTGCCAATGGGTTCCGATGGGTGCTGACGGGTGTCAATGGGTTCCAATGGGTGTCAATGGGTTCTGATGGGTTCTGATGGGTGCCAATGGGTGTTGATGGGTTCTGATGGGTGCCAATGAGTGCTGACACGTGTCAATGGGTTCCGATGGGTTCTGATGGGTTCCGATGAGTGTCAATGGGTGCTGA
>NW_010206765.1:0-26744 GCF_000695765.1 Mesitornis unicolor
ACTGGGTACCCAGAGTACTGCTGGCTTTCCTTTATCATTACTTTGTGTTTGTTACACTGACAGAACTTCCAAGGGCTAAAAAATGGAGGGAACCTTCTCACTACCCCCTCCGTTTGCACGAGGCAGCAGGAGAGCCACCACCTTGCAGAATTTCCATGCAGCAGGATGTCCCTAGGTATTTAGAAGCGAAAGACTGTGGCATTGTATCCGAGCTGCAGAGCAAAGGCTGTGCAACAGATTAAATTATAATAGCACTGTAGCCTCAGCTCTTCCTGGAAGAGTGACTTAATATTTAGCAGGATTAAAGAAATCTGTTTGGAGCAGGCTGGCTCCCAACTGGATACACAAGCTTCATTGCCATGACTGTAACTAAGACATATCTTTAGTTTCCACAGTGGCGCAGAGCTCTTCCCCCAGTTCAGTGTCCCAGCCCTTGAGGATGTTGGGTTCAGTCACTTTTGATCCTGTAACTCTTCATATCCCCGACCATACCCCTCTGTCATCCCTCTGAAGGAGGGAGATGGCCTCTATCTTCCAACAGCAGAGCAAGATGGAGCACATGGGACAGCTCTGCCTGAGCCTGCCCTTCCGAGGAAGTGTGAGGTGACCCCAGGTTGAAGCAGATTAGAGAAGAAGTGGCAAGAACAGCAAACGTGGGAAAACTTAGTTTTGTTTTGGTCTTCCTAGAGAGCAATAAATTAAACATTAGGAATTTTTAGTCACAGCTTATATACCTTGTTCTATATTGCAAATCACTGTATTGTGTTTCATTTAATATTTATTATTTACTGAGCTTTGGAGCTCATTAAATATCACAAATGAGCAGCATTTTAATACCAGAAGTCGCGCTCTGTACCGAGCAGTGGTACGTGCTTGTGGGACTCACGGAGCTCTGAGCTGTGAAGGGGAGGCTTTTGCTCTGTGTTTTTGTGAGTAGCGGAGGTGTTTGTGGTGCCTGCACGCTTCTGGTCTGCTCTGTGAAGTCAAAGAGCGGCCAGCACTGTTTCACTGTGGTCACACTTGCTTATGATATTATCCAGGACTGTTCAAAGGAGTCTTAGGAATACGTTATTCCCCTCATATCGTTTTGAAGGTGGAAATGCCAGCGTCAAAGAGGAGTTGTGGCAAGAAGAGGATCTGCTAAATTTTGCAAGGGAAAACCAGAAAAAATGTTAAGTGCAGCATAGATTAGAAGCATCTACAGTCACGTTGCTTCCTTCAAATGCAAGTCTAATCTGATTTTTGCAGAAGGATTGGATCCCTGGTTGCATTTCCAAACACATGGCAATACCTAGGTACAGAGTCCTTAAAAGCAACAGGGGGGCTGAACTGGGGCGTGCTGAGCGTTTAGGCATTGGGCTGGACAGGAGTGGAATAGAAATGCCTGTCTCCATAGGCAGTTAGAGAAAATATGGAGAAACAGACTTGGCTTCCACACTTCTCTTGTGTCTGACATGAGAGATTGTTTTCACTCTGCCTCCCTGCTGGTACGACTGTGGCCCTGAAATGCCCAGTGTCAGGGTCTGGTGACGTCCTTAGCTGTTCTGAAGAAACTCTAGGCCACATTCCAAGCGCTGGAGCTAAAGGCTGCACCGGTGGAGTTTTTCTTGCACATAATTTTGTAATTTGGAGGCCCTTACGTTCACTCCGTTGCTATCTTTGTCCTTTTTTAATTTCCATAAAGTTGTTTGAGGATCATGGCTTGCTGGGCAAATTTCAAGCTTGAGGATCTCTTCCACATTTCGTCTCCATCTTTGCCACAGCTATTTAGATACCCCTGGGTAAGTCCTTGGCCTCTCTGCACCTCAGATCCCGCTCTTTAAAATAAAGACAGCACTTCCTTCACAGAGGGCTTGCGTCCCAGTTTGCAAAGGGGGAAGATCTCTGCGTCAAAGGCTGTGTAAAAAAGCATTACTCTTCCAAGTCCTAGAAATAAGGGCAGTTTGGAAACCTGAATCTATACTTCCAGTGTTGATGAAAATATCCCTTTTGCAATAATTCCTTTTGAAACAACTTTGTTCTGGAGTCTACGAAAGTGATCAGAAATACCGTTCTGGGTGCGTGTGGTGCCTGCAGTATTTCATGTGCCTGTTGATGATGAGAACTTCTTAATTAATAAGCAGAGCCCTCACGGAGTCATTTCCAGACACGAAGCTGACTCTGTTTAGGAAACGATGCTGGCCATGAGCCTTGTGCTTCCTGTGTGTAAACAACCGGCACGTAAGCAGCCGGTGCTCAGCCTGCACAGGGCTTTGCGTTGGCTGACGTTTATGGTATCTGCAGGTCTTGGGGGATGACATTCTGAAAGAAAGCCAAACCGTAAACCCTGCAGCTTGGCCTTTACATTACCTTCCAAAATGCATCGTGCTTGTTGCAAAAAATGACAACATAAACATCTCTGTAAGATTTTTCTGAATTGTGTTTTGCTTGGCATTCATTAAATACAAGTGCTCCGTCAAAACTTGCACGCAGGGAAAGTTCTCCACGGTCATGATTAACTGACTTGTGACCGGGTGTATCTGATCCTTGGGTTACCATCAAAATGTTGGGTTTACTGCATTTTTTTGATTTAGAGAAAAAAGTGTAGGAAAAGAGCGAGCGAGGCAACAAAGGCTCGGTGTCTTTTCTGTAGATATTTGACAACTCGCGGGACTGACCCAAAAGGAGTGGATTAAAGACGGGACTTGTCACAGAGGTCTGGCTGCTTCGGCACTGTAATTTCTTTGAGTGTGCATTAAGCCATCGTTTATCCATCAGATAAACTTTCAGAGGCGGAGAATATGTTAACTCGCCAAACTCTGTGCCAGAAGACACTGCTGGAAGAGAATAAAGATACTCAGGCAATGCGTTAAACAGTTTTTGTGTATAAATTCAAAAGAATCAGTGTCGCAATGTGACAAGTGCTTTAACCGAAATAGCCCTCTTCTTGTAATGCAGTGATGCCTTTGGAGCCCAGCCCATTTGAAAACAAGGTGGAAGATTAAATCAGCCAACAGCTGGACCATCCGAATTCGTTTTTAGAAAGATTAAAACAATTCAGGGCTAGAGAGTATGAAATTAACCTAAAAAGGGTCAGGCACTTAAGAAACGTAGCTCTAGTAAGCAAATAATGGCTTGTGCGCTCCAAAGCAGCAGTGAAAACGGTTGAGAATTGGAGGTTATCAGTTTTCTAGAGCTGTTTTTGGGAGAGATCTGGACGTGTCTGGCGTGATCCCCTCTCTTATCACACCTTTCCTTCTCCGTCGTTTCTGCATGGCATGAATTCTTCGCACCATGAGCTGTGCAGAACCAGAGGACTCGCTGTGGGGAGAGATAAAAAGGAGACAGATGGGCTAAATGTGAGGTTTCAGCGGGTTTTGGGGACCGAGAGCAGAGGTGGAGAAGCTGCTGTGGCTCAGGCAAGGCCAGTGGTGGCTGGGCTTGCTCGTGATGTCTTTCTCACTGGCGATCTCCCTGGAGCACAGGATTAGCCACACATTAGTGTAGAGGGTGAAGTGGAGCCTGGGGGTGGGAAGGGTTTTCATTCTGGAGTTGTGGCACTTTGGCAGAGCTGGAATTTGGTACGTTCAGCCCCAGCACTGCCTCTGTGGGTTCTGTTGCAGAGGGGAATGTACCAGCAGGGATTTTTGCGTGCAGAGGTTTTCAGGCCGGGTTGAAATGCCAGTTCAGCGCGTGCTTTGGCATCTGTATTTCCCCTTTCTTCATTAAAAAGAAGTTTAGAAACATTACGCAGATTTCCTAGGCCAGCACCGTTCACGTGGATCATTTGTCTTTCGCTTGACAGTGGAAAACTCGCTTTAACCTTTCCTGAAGAATCTGCTGTTTCCTGCCTGTATGCAGGATGGCAGAGGCTGGGGCTCAGGGTGCTGAGCTCAACTCAACCTTCTCCACGGCCGGCGCTCACTGACATTAATGGTCCTCTCAAGAATCAAGGCCATTTTCTCCCTCAGACACAGCAGGATTGATTCTTAGGCCAGAAGCCACATCTTGAGCTCGCCAGTTCCCTGTCTTCACAAGAATGCTTTTGATTTGGACACGTAATTTGGAAACGTCCATACGCAGGACACACACTTTGCCTACGCAGTGCTGGAAGCACTGGGGATGATGCTGTGCACGGGCCCTGTCGTGCTGTTAATTCACCTGGTCTTGCCTGTTTGTCTACAAACCCAGTCATGCCCCTTGCTGTGTACAGCCAGAGGGTTCCCTGCCGCCTGCCCCAGCTCCCTAGAGTTCTGTAATCTGAATTTGTGTCGTGGTAATAGAAAGGTGGTGTTTTCACAGGAGAATAAATACTGCGATGGCAGGTCATAGAGAAACTTGTAAATATAGCCTTTAATCTCCTCCTATGTCGGGCCACGGTCACTCCTGGATAAACCTGCTGTGCCTGAGGGTGGGGGTTTGGCTTTTTTCTTACTTTTTAACTGTTTCCAATACATTTAAAACAGGGTTAGCACATAATCAAATTGGGATGGGTTTTGAATTCCTTTGGTTCAGGACCCCTGTCCCTGAGGAGCGTTGGCTGCCGAGTGTTGGCGAGGTGATGGGTGGAACAGAACCTGTTACTGGGCTTGGACTGGTTTGAAGCAGATCTGCGCCACAGCTGAAGCATGCTTTGAAAGTCACCTCTAGACGACTGCTTAATTCAAAGCGTGCTTGAAATCCCTTTTATGCTTTTAATAAAAGGAGGAATAATGGTTATGGTTGGTGCCGTTTCTAAAGTCTTGAGTGTGCTATCCCCTAACCCATTCTGTTGGGCTGTGCCATCCCTTCAGTCTTTTGTCTGTTAGTGGATTAGGCTCGCTAGACCCAGAATTTGGCCTGCGAAGATGGTGCTTGGCCTTATTACCTTGGCATTTTCCTGATGTTTCCTTTGGTGACTTCTTAGGCTTTCCTAGGGACGGGGGGTGGTGCAGTTCCCTTGTGGCAGTTAAGCCACCTCTTTTAAGGAGGAGCGCTTGGCTGGATGGAGTGGGGGGAGTGAGGTTGGAGTAAGTGCTGTACTTAAATGGCAGTTTGTCATCTCAGGCTGTTTTCTCGTGGACTTCTTCCTCTGTATCCACATAAGAGCATAGCATCCCTCTCTTGTAAGGGCAGGGTGAGGTTCCTCTTCAACTGCAGTTTTGGGCTTGCCAGGAGCAAGGTTAGAGTCAGGACCTGCCACACAGAGCACCCTTTTCAACCCCTCATGTCATGCTCTGGCTATGAAATGACTGGTGTCCTTTTCCTTGCAGCAGTATCAGAACCAGTTATTTCAGCAAACGGAAGATGTAGATGGGAAAACAGAAATCATCATCAAGGTAAGCTGAGGACGTCTCATGTTTTATGTTCCTTGTCTTGTTCCTTTTAAAAAATGCAGAGTTTTTATCATTGCTACAGAAGTCATATCCTGTATCTGGCTTTGCCTTCTGGCAGGGATCTGAGCTTTCCCTAGCAGCACTGATGCTCTGGTGGAGCAGAGTGTGTCCCCTTTCCCAAGCCTTCCAGGTTTTTGCAATCCTTATCCTCATCTGGCCAGATCAATCGATCTCACTCACCTCTGCGTAATGGTATTGCAGCTCCAGTGGCTGACTGCCCCTGAGGTGTGACAGGAATGAAACTCCCTTCCTTTTCTGTCCTGCAAGCTGTTCCTCAAAACGGGATGGTTCCTGCCAGCTTTCTGAATGGGAGCGGGAGTTGAGTTGGTTCAGGACCTACAATTTCAGCCCTCACAGTTGGATATGTTACTCATTATCTAAGATCTCCAGCCACAACTGCACCCACTCTGTATTGTCAACATTCTCCAATACTGTACAGGTTATGAACAGCCTCAATCACGTATCCCTTTGGGACAAGCTTTGCAAGTCCCAAAGAGCAGCTTTAAGCCCCTTTTTGGTGGCCTGAATCCCTGGCTGCACATCAGGAATCCAAATATAGCTCAGTCACACCAACCATTAACTGTAGGTCTGTTGGTAAGGTGTGAGCAGAGGGTGTGACGGCGTTAATCAGGGCACTGATTGTTATTGTTGGGTTGGTTGTGCTCAAGAGAAGGAGCTGGTGGAACTGAAGACGCCCGTGATACTTTCACAGCTGAGAAACGCTTCCTGTCACAGCCTCCTCTGCTGCTCTGACGTGCTAATGATTTGTCAGTAATTTAATGAGTTGACAATGGAATGCTCTGTGAAGTGCTTATTTCTGTGATAGTTCAATGCTATTCCCACTTCAATACACAGGTTATGTTAATTGATGTCACTAATACAAGATTAAAGCGATAGACACAAAAACATCCTTTAAAAACCAGGTGTGATTTTTCATCCATGTATCCTATCTCACCTTATTTCTAGGTTTAAGTCCTGTTACAGCCTCCTTAATTTTCCTGTCTTCTGTTTCCCTGTCGGAACACTGCTTATGTAGTAGATTAAACTGAAGGGTCCCACCCTTACTCCTACTCCTGTTGTCTTTCCTCAGCCCCTCTCTCAGATTATAGGGTTATAAACCAAACCAAACCAAACCACCAACCAAACCTGCCCTTAAATCTTTACATTTGTGATAACTTGGAGTGTGGGTATCGATGGGCTGTGCATCGTCTGTCACTGCTGTTTGGTTCACATGGCTCCTGAGTGACCTGGCTGTGTTGGTGACACACACGACCTGTGTGGAGGGAGCATCTCTGTGGCACTGTGGACAGATTTCCATGAGGACTCAGTACCTCAGCCATCATTTTGAAGGGCTTCTTGCCCACCAGAAAGGAACAGAGAGGTGTATTTTGTTTTCCAAAGTGATCTCTGCTGGCGTGGCGAGGAGAGTGGGTCTCTGCAGGCATGTCCAGATGCTACTGCACACTTTTGATCTGTGTTTGTGTGTTGAGGATATATTGGGAAACGGGGGTTTACCACTGCTTCTGCATCACATCATGTTACAGCACCCATATTATACTTCAGGGGGTTCCCTGTTGTTATCTCTGACGTGGTCACTTTGCTGTCTGTTTTCACAGCAGTCCTGTGTCAACTGCGGTCGTGAGGCAACGAACGAATGCACAGGATGCCACAAAGTCAACTACTGCTCCACTTTCTGCCAACGGAAGGTACAAGCTTGTTTGTGAGTTGCAGATTCAGTTGGCTGGAGAGGGCTGCATCACCCTGGGGAGAGCCAGACGGCTCTGCCTGCTACGTGATGGGTGTAAGGACGGTGAGAGGAACGGGTGGCAGAACTCGCTGTGTTGTACAGACAGCCAGAGACCAAGCCTTGCCCACATTGGCAGCCCCAGCATCCAAAGCCACCCTGCCAGCTGGATCTCCACGCAGGACAGTCGTGGTGGGGCAGGTCTGCGGGTCAGGGTGTGGATCTAATGGGTGGGGAAGGTCCCAAGATCTGTACACATCTTCTCAAAGGTAATCTGAAAAGCAGAGGGCATGGACACCTCGTGTGAGCTATGGGGCCCAGTTAGCTGGGAGCACTTTGACAACCGTGCCCTGGTAACTGAACGCTCCTCAGTACCTGTGCTCCTGTTCTGTCACGGAGGGCACAGTTTTCTTATTCTTTACATTATTTGTGATGCTACAGATGATGTAGTGGGACAAACCATCAGACTTTGAACATGGGAGGTAGAAAGAGGTATGAGGAAGTACAGTGGAGGAAGCTGCTGTGCTTCCATGTTTTGTACAGGTTCCTTATTAAGACCCTTGGCACCCTGCTTTAGAGGACAGGACAGTTTCGTTTGGCCAGAGCTGCAGTTCTGTGGAGGTTCAGGTCAGAGATAAGGAGGAAGTTCTTTACTGAGAGGGTCGTCAGAAGCTGGAACAGGCTGCCCAGGGAGGGGGGGGAGTCACTACCCTTGGATGTGTTTAAGGAGCGGGTAGACGAGGTACTTAAGGATATGGTTTAGGGGGTAGACAGGAACGGTTGGACATGATGATCTCAGAGGGCTTTTCCAACCGAGCGATTCTGTGATTCTGTGTGATTCTGTCCAAGGGCAGTTGCACCCAAGGCTGGGTGTGTTGAGTAGCTGAGGGATTTTGATGGTTTCTTTTTGCTGTAACAAGGTGTGGCCAAGGTCCCTGTCTGCATAGCAGAAATATTAAAAATCCAAGGAAGAAACAAATGCTGCTTGCAGAAAACTTACAGGGTCTACCTGCTGCCTCCCCAGGCATCTCATGAGCAGTAACACCATGCTGTTGTCCTCAGTACCAAGTGCACTGGGAAATGGCACCAAGCCATCACCTTTTGTCCCCTGCTAGACAGCTTGCCACTTCCAAGGGGATGTCTGCCCCTGCTGTCACTGGTGCTCTGCACTGTGGCACGGTGGGAGCCTGTGAAGTGCTCGGCAGGAGCTGATTCCTTGAGATTCCCCCTGTGTCTGTGAGCTCTGCTGTGCAGCGCCTGGGCTGAGCAAACTGTGGGGGCATTTTGTCAGTTTGGAGTGGAAGGTGAAGTCAGTCTGGGGAGGAGTTGTGTTCCTCTCCCTTGCCCTTGCTGAAGCAAGAGCCCTTGGATGGCACAGTCCTTCAGCAGGTGTGTAGTGAGCTGTCCTTCAGGAGACTCTTTAAGTTAAGGTTCTGACTCTGGTTTAGTACATTTTCCACAGCCTAATACACATTGATGTCCTGCCTTGGTTTCTGGGTTGAGAAGCCAGCATTCTGCTTAGTTTGCGTCCACCTCTAATCCTGACCCAGTGCGTGGTTCCTTTCCTGTCCATCATTAGTGTGGCCAAGCAGCAGAGCCCTGCTGAGCCCAGCTGTGCTGAAGCAAGCGCTTTTCAACCCAGGCTTCTGATGGGGCCCAGTGTGCTTTTGCAGGCTGTGCACTTTCCAAGGGCCCTTTCTTTCTCTTCATGGCCCGTCCCTCTGCTCTTCACTTGCAGGACTGGAAGGACCACCAGCACATGTGTGGCCAGTCGGCCACGGTGACAGTGCAAGCGGACGAGGTACACGTAGCGGACAGCGTAATGGAGAAAGTTACTGTCTGAGCAAATCTACCTCTCCAGCCACTCATGAACAGCGTGGTGTGGCCGGCTGGATCGGCAACCTGGCGTGAGCAGGCTGGCCTTTAAAGACCACACTCTTCTCTCTAGAAAACTCATTTCTGAAAGATTTTTTTTTTGATACTGTGACAGCATTTGCCTACTCCTCAGCCTTTTCCAAAAATTTGAATAATAGCGAGACTGTGAAAACCTCATCTGGAAAACAACCACCCCATCGAACTGCAGCCTCCCAGCTGGGAGCCACATTTGGCTTAAGGAAGCTTTGACTTTGCCAGACTGGAACCTCCACCATGTGGATTACGGTGATCTCGTCATCTCTCTGGAGATGCATCTAAAGCAGGTGCTGCAACGAGATTTGCTGGTGGTTCCTTCTCCCTGTGCCTCCCTACCTCTTGTTTGAAAAAACGAGATGAGCCCTCATTTGGTTTATTTAATTGCCTTGAAAAACTCAAGACAAGTTCTTAGTTTGCCATTGGAAGGACTTTTTTTTCTCCTGTGTTCCCTCTGTGCTGGGCAAATTTGGAACACATCGGAGCTTCTGCACTGGAATAGAAGTGAAAAAAATAACATGTTGTCGAATAAAATGCGGTGGAAGCATGAGCACGCCTGGTGGTGCTGCTTGATTCCCAGGGCAGCACTGGCAAAGTGGTGCGGCTGTCAGGAGTCGGTGCAGCTACAACGCAGCTGTGGTTACACACACATCTTTACTCTCCATCTCTGTTGGAGGCTGGCTGGGATGTGCGTGTTTTGCGGGGGAAGTGCGGGCTCGTGCTGTGGCGTGACTTGTGGTGGCCATCTGGCCCAAATCAGATCTGATCAAACCCAAAGGGAGAGCCTATCAAGAGAGTGCTGGCCTCTCGTTGCCATTTAGTAGCTATGAATTAAGGAAGTGCTGAGCATTAGGGAGTTACTTGCTTTGTTCACTGCAACAAAATAATCTAATTATTAATGTAGTCATTTAATAATTTAGTAATTAGTGCCCCAGGCTGGAGGAGTCTCAGTAGACACACACCCGTCTGGTTAACTGAAGCTTACTTGTCCTGGCTGGTTATTCGCTCCAGCTTAGTGTTGGTGGGTGAGGAGGATCATTGTTGTACTCCAAGAGGGGCCACCTCTGCATCACAGCGACCCAACCCAGCTTCGTACATGGAGACAATTCTATCCAGAGTTGCAGGAAAGTAATCCTAGAGAAAAACATGATGGGAAACACCAAAGTCTTACACTGGTGGTTTCTGACAAGTCCACTCCTTCTTCCCTGTGTTTTAAAGGTGGTGTTCCATTACGCTCCATGTGTTATGAGGAGATGGAAGCTGCCTTACCATCTCTTACAGCATTTACTGCGACTGCTGAGATCTCCCCTCAGCAGTGCCTGTCAGCGGGATTTGCCTGCAGCAGCAGCTGTGGAGGGGCAGCAGGTGGGACCTTTCTGGAGGGCAGCGATGGGTCTGCAGCACAGGTTGGTGGCAGCTGATGGCTGTGGCTTTCTGGCCGTTTACTGGAGAAATGATTCCTCTAATGCAGAGCTTAGTGGGCAAGACAGGCAGTGCTGCCACTGTGCCCATCGCTGGCAGGGGGGAATCAGCGTTGGCCTCCTCTGACGGAAACAGCTTTCTAAGGAAAAGCTAGGCATGAATGAAGCAGGAGGGAAACAGAGATCACTCATGAAAAGCCCCTGGGAAAGAAGGAACAGGCAATTCTCTACATTCCCATAGCAAAATGCTCGTGCTTCCTGCTTCCCAGAGTAATACTTTAGAGTTTGTAGTAGTTTCTTCTCACATGGTTAAATTACGATTGCCTGTTTTCTAAAGCTTAAAGACAACGTAAAGACAGGCTTAACTGAGCCTGCAGCAATGCAGCCAATGTACAGGGTTTCTTGCCTTTGTCACTCATTAAGGTTCTGGCTGAATGGAAGAGCGCAGCACATCCAACACCTCGTGCTGCTGCTGGGCCACAGCGCCCGCTGCTTTCCAGCGACCTGCCCCAGCAGCACCTTTGAGCGGGCACAAAGCTTTCGGCCCAGCGGCACCGCAGCGGAGCTCGGTGTGCGCAGCAGATCCATGAGCTGGTTGTTCGGCCACTGCAGCTGGGGAAGGAAGGGCAGCAAGTGCTGCTGCTGCTTCAATCCAAACCCTCCTCGGTGCTGGAGTCTCCGGGCAGAGGTGCTGTTCTCTGAGAAGGCTGCAGAGTCACAGCGCAGTGAATCTGAGGATCCAGTCGCTCCTCAAATAAATGAAGACAAGACGGCAGCATCTTGCATTACAACACAGTGAAGGTTGGTGCTGAAGTGGCATCTTTGGGTGCTAAAGCTGCATCTTCCACGCCAACCATGGCTTTCAGTTGGAAAATACTCCTGTTTGTTCACCCCTTGGCTCACCTTGCGTTCTCTGCAGAGAACTGTCCTGGCACGGCCCTGCCGACTGGAGCAGCCGTGCTCTGTGGGGGTTCAGGGACAAGTCTGGCTGCAGGAAGAGGTAAACTGAGACACCAGGTACCTGGGCCTGCCAGGTCTCCTGCTTGGGTAGGTGACTGGGCAGCAACTTACACAGAGTCCTCCAATGTCCTCACTACATAGCTTGGTACAGCTGAGTACAGCTGAGCCTTGGTTACTGTCTGAATTTTGGCTTCACTGCACCTTTTAAGGGAAAAAAAAATTGGAAGAGAGTGGGACAACTTTGCTAAATGAAAAAATTGTAGGCTTGACTTATTTGTAATTAAAGCTCCCAGGGAGCCTCCCATTAGAGCCCTGGTGTCTGGGGCAGCTGCGCCCCAACACAGGCAAACTACAGAACTCAAATATTTACGATATGATCACTGTGGGAATTTACTATGTTTAATTTTTGATGGTAAGTTGATTGAGCAATTGTTATTTTTTAGTCAAAGAAAAGCTTTAGACCTCCCTGCAGTCTATTTTTTTAACTTTTATTTCTAAGTAAACAAATTACCCCTTGGAAAGCAACAGGCCTACCAAAAAAAGCATCACTCAGAGATCACTGTTTCGAGCAATAATAATTTGTCTTCCTCCTGAGCCCCAGACAACAGCATTGGCTGCTCCCTCTGGCCACCCTTGGTGTCACTGCACTCACATTTACCAAAAAGTAGAAGAAAGGGGTTTTTTTCCCTGCAGGCTGGAGATGGTTGCTGGTGGGAATTAAACAGCTTGGTAAGGAATTCTGAAGAATGAGCAGTAAAATCGCTGTACCTTTGGCTGGATAAATCTAGATTTACAGCTAGGCAGGGAATGAATTACTTGGAGGAACAAATTACTGCACTTGTCCGTTCCTGCAGCTCTGAGACACTTGAGGTGTCCTGGCGTGCGTCAGCAGGGCTCGACTTTGTGTTCATGAGCTTGGTTTGTCCTCACGCTTTAAATCACGTGGAACTGGGGAAGCTGAGCCATTGCCAGGCTGGGCTGCAGTGAAGGGGGGCTGTGCATCAGCCACCCCCTTCACAAATGCTTCTTTAGATGCAGCTGGGAGGATTCTGCAACTCAGAGCCAGAGTGCAAGCTTCACAGCTCCCCTGCCCTTCCTGGGTCATGGTGGGGACATGGGGTGGTTTACCTTGAGAGAGGTACTCCTTACAGTGAGGAGAAACCCGAGCCAGACCAAACACCTACATCCAAAGCAAGAGCTGCTCTGAGAACCACTCCTGCCAGCTTGTGGCATCTCTTGCCACTTATGTCAAGCAGCAAGTGTTAAAAAAGTGGCTACGCCTGCAGTTTGCAGCGAGGAGAGTATGTGAGCTGTATCCACCAGTATTCACCTGGAAGTCCCTGCCACAAAGGGCTGGGACCCAGCGTCCTTCAGCTGCCCTCGCTCCTCCTGCCCTTCTCCCCAACAAAGACAGCAGACCTTCGGCAGAAATAGATCTTTAATGAACTATACAAAAAAATACCCTGGTCGTTCTTTTCCCTCCACCAGTTCCAGTGGGCTCAGCAGAAGAGGTGCAAGACTTTGCGGAAGAAGTTCCTGAACTCCGCATTGAAAACCGTATAAATGACGGGGTTGAGAGCACTGTTGACGTAACCCAGCCAAGTGACAGTGCTGGTGACTTGAGTGGGAATGGTGCAGGACTTGCAGAGAGCCCTGGTAATGTGGACCACAAAAAAAGGTGTCCAGCAGAAGAGGAAAGCACCTGCCAGAAGGACATTAAAGAGAGAAAGTGATGTGAATGTTAAAAAAGGGTTTAATTTAACAAACGCAGCCTAAGCCAAACACGAATGGAGACAGCTCAGAACGCTTAGGGAAAAAGCAGCAGATGTGCTGACGTGCAGAGCTAGGCTTATACCCAGACAAGAAATTTAGGATGTCCGTCTCATCCTAAGCATTAATGAAAAGTCTAAGTTACGGATCATTTTGGATTCACATTTAAGATACCAGGAGCCACAGGTTTACCTTGAAGAAAGGCTAGATTAGAAACACTGTACGTACGGCCCTTTCCAAGGATGGTGTTTGCTGGCACTACTCCAGCTTAGAGGGATGCCAGAATGCTCACTGGATAAACATCCTCTCACGACAGGAGAGGATATGGTGGGTCTTGAGCCACAACCAGGCTGTTCCACAGGAACCAGGGCGGGATGGGTGTTAAAACTCGAGTCCTCTATAGACACGGCATGGGAGAGGTGGAACAAGAGGGAGGTGGCTTTATCTCACCCTCACCTCCTCCAGCAAGGTGAAAACACGGTTCTCAGAGTGACAGCTCTCATCGCTGCCCAAGCAGCTGGGCCTGGGCAGTTCAGCTCCTGGTAGGGGAGTTGGCAAAGCGCACATTCACTTTGCCAGGTTCAAACGAGTCCTGCTAGCCTGAATCCTGCTGTAGGCCCAACACTCCAGAATCCTTCCCTGGCCATCACCGACTGCTACTCACCAACAACGACAGGCAGCACCCGCATGGCCTTGCGCTCCCGGCCGTTGATCTTGGCGCGCTTCCGACTGTGTCCTGGGTGTGGGTACTTGAGATGAGGGTACGAGACAGTCTGGATGCCATTGTTCATCACATAGTCCCCAGGGTGGTCAGAGCGGGCGTAAGGGTTGAACTCCTCTGGCTCCAGCCTGGTCTGCTCTCTCTCAAGAAAGGTTGAGGGCTGATACAGCTTCCTGTTGGCCCCGTAGATGCTGCCCCTCAGCTTGGCCTTCCTGGCTTCTTCCCAACGCTTGAGTCCTTGGAACATGGCGCAGTAGAGCACCAGCATGACGGGGCAAGGGATGAAGAAGGAGCAGATGGAGGAGTACACGATGTAGTTGTCATCCTCCAGCTGACACAAGCTGGGGTCCCGGTTTGGGACGTTGTTGAGGCCAAATATGACTGGGGATGCTACAGCAAAGGCGAATATCCAGGTGGTAGATATGAGGATCAACTGCCGCAGGTCGATTTGTCGCCGGTTGTAGTTCAGTGGGATTGAAACAGCGATAAACCTGCCAATACAGACCTCAGGTGAGTCAGTCCTAGTATGGTGGTGTCACCACTGGGGAGGGTTGTGACACCACTTGGGAGGGTGGTGACATAAGCGAGTGGTCCCAAAGCTGCTTGTCGCTGTCCTTCCCCTCTATTAATTTACTTACAGAGCCAAGGCCTGGGCTACAACCAGTCTCCCCCTTCAGAAGAGCACTCAAAGGGACAACTCTGGCCTCATCACACAACTGTGCTCTCAGCTTGGCCACCATAAGGGGCCACAAAGCTGGCGACGGGGGGAGGATGGTAGGGCAGAACACCCTCCTTCAAGGAGAACAGGGTCTGGCCTCCCTGTATGGGACCCTTGCAAGGGTGTACATGGGAGCTGCTCAATGCCAGGACACACCGCTCCCTCCTCTGGCATGAAGAGGAAGAAGGCACTTACCGATCCACGCTGATAGCACAGAGGTTGAAGATGGAGGCTGTGCACAGCATCACATCCATGGTCATCAGGGCATCGCACAGCACCATGCTGAGGGACCACACACCTCCCTGGAACTGAAAAGATCCCTGGGGTCAGCACATGCCACAAAACAACTCCGTGCCTGGGCACCTCACCCATTCACACTTTCCTCGAAACAGGCATCCTGGAGTTGAGCAGTCCTGCCTATGGCATGACACTGTCCTTCCAGCAAAGCAGTGGCACACAGGAACAAGCCCCATGCGAGAGCTCACAGCTTGCTTAGCGCTGCACGGTTCTGGCCTGGCTGGAGAATTGAGCCCACAGACCATCAGCAAGACCAAACAAGTCGAGCAGGGCAGAACAGCGGACGCAGGGCAGCGCGTTGCCTTGGCTTAGTGCGGAGTGACAGCCAGCAGACCCCCCAGAAACACCCAGACTCATCAAACTCACCACCCCAGAATCTCCCCATAACACAGGGCTAAGCGTTCGCTGCGCAGCATCACCAGCTGCGGGGCACTGAGGAAGCAGGGAGAGGCTCTTCAACAAGTGACAGGACACAAAGCTCCTCTTCCATTGTCCATGTCCAAAGTGCTCCAATGTCCTGTTTGCAGACGGTGTGAGTAGTTTCTGTGTCACACAACCGTTTCATTCTGTCACACTAAACACAAGTCCCTTGAGGCTGTGTTCAAGCTACTCAGATACAATCTCTTGCTTTCTACAGTTGCAGGCACCGAGGGCAAAGCAGAAGTGCTGCCAGCGAGAGGATGTGACCAGACATGTGTCACCGGTCCATATTACTTCGAAGTGTTGCCTCTTCTTTACAAAAGGTAGCAGTTAAAAAATCTACTCTGCTGCGTCCCAAATAATCCTCAGGGAAAAAAAACCCAAAACAGCAAAGCCAAAAAACGCCCAAGAGTTTGCGGTGTCTTGGTACCAGCTTGTAGAACAGGACTGTTTGTGCATCAGTGTGTCATGAACCTGGATAAAATGGAACTGGAAGGACAAGCTCAAGGAGCACAGAAATAAGTCAGGATTCATTAAACCCTTCTCAGGCACTTGGCACCAAAGACTTGTCCAAAGCATCCAAAGCTGATGCACTGAATGTCAGCTTCCTTTCCTCACACCAGGACACCTGCCTCTAGGAGGAGACCACATACAGAATTCTTATAAAAATTCTGATTTTAGTACAACAAGAGAGGATGCATTTTTGGTTTTCCCTGACAGTAAAAGAGGCGCTCAAAACTCTGCTCAGCACAAGCCAAAGCCCTCCACTCTACTTGAGCAGTTGAGAGGACGAAAGGCTCCCTCATTCCCCCATATCGAACTCTCATAAAGCTCCATCAGCCCACACCACCCAGAAGCCAAACCACTGCGTGTGGTCTGCAAGCACCGACGCCAAATTAAAATCTTGTAAAAACCACTCGGTTCCAGACACAACAAATCGAGCCTCTTGTATCTGTTATTACAATGCCTCGGGCCTGTGTGCAGTTCCTGTAAGGAGCAGGGCATGGAGGTAGTGCCAGCAGGGAAAAAGGCGAGGATATATCTGGCAAGAACTAAGATGAGCTCAGTAAGAACTACACGAGCTCTCCTGAGGCAGGTCTGAGCTGTCAGAAGGTCTTTTTTTCCTTTTTTTTGAATGAAGCATGTATTTCAGTTGTCAGGCAAAGAATCTTCCTCGCTGGAGATTCAGACAAATCGTATTTTGCGATAGGCTGTTCCTCCTAAGCATCACCCTGTTTCACCCCTGCTGTGGCTGAAGCAGGAACTAAAGGTACTTCCAGATGTAAAGCTGTGCTCACACTGTGGCTGGCACATCCAGTCCCGGAGCAGTGGAGCACCTTAGAGCAGCGCTAAGGGATTCAGATGTTCACAGGGAGCTACTCGCAGCTACTCACACTGTCCCCACAGGCACCCTGAGCCTTTCTGGTTTCAGCTGGGTCATTTCTCAGCTATGCTCCTTCACAGTCACAGTAACCCAGAGGCTTGTGGTCACCCTCTGAACAGGCCCACAGCAGAATTTAAGGAGTTGAGCTGCTGCAAAAACCCGCGCTGGCTCTCAGGAGTGCCTCTGCCTGGGGCCCAGCTCATGGCCGCTGCCGTGCCCTGTCCCCTCCGTGCAGCACCACTTGCATCAGCACCACCCCAGCACCACTTTTTGGAGATTGTCTATATAATGTCTATATTATAGATCCTATATTATGGTAATATGTAGTAAAATACATAAACCATACATATTTCTTCTATAATATGTATTCATCTTTATGAAATAGGATATTACACATGTGTATATGAAACTGCTCGCAGACAGAGAGAAATGCCTAGCCTGGCAAGCCTTCACCTGCCTGCAGAGCAGCCAGGGGCTGCACTTGTCCCCTGGGCAGACGCCACTGCCAAGGCGAGGAGCACAAGCCCACCACTGTGTTCCTGGCTCAGCCCCATGATAAGCACTTTGGTACTAGAGAAAAAATGCCCAATGTGCGGAGGCAGTTGTTACGAAATGAGAGTGGGAAGCCAAAAAAAGCAATTCAGCATCTCAGGAGAGCAAGCGAAGTGCCTGGCACCCAGCGTGGGGACAGTGGAGGAGTGGGGAGAGGAGTTAAACCCATGCGCCAGTGCAGCGAGGAGCAATGGGATAAAGCCAAGAAGAGAAAGAATAATTAGACCGCTGCTGTATTTAGTTGTGAATTAGGACAGGTAAGGGCTTTAGTTTAGTCTAAGTAACCCAAAAGAAACCCACCCAGAGAAGCAGGTGTCACCTCCCAGCACTTAACACGTGGGTAACATGACCAAGCCTGAGGAGCAAACTGGAGGCGCGTCCTCCCAGGAGATGCCTGCGCTGCAGGAGCGGTGCAGCTATGCCCGCCCAGCCTTGTGCAGCACTGCTCGCCACGGCACGCAGCCAGGGTACTGCTGGGGCAAGCCTGGCATTTCCCCTTCTGCTCAACTGCTGCTCTCCAGTCTCTCTCCAAAGCAAACCTACCGTAACAGTCAGCCAGTGCTGACACAGTCTAACTTGGCTAGCCCTGTGCGTGGTTCAGGAGGAGGGTATCGATTTATTCATGTAGAGATGCTACACAATAGGTTCTGGTTTTATTCATCCCAGCTCACAAAACGGAGCTACGTGGGTAACGCTCTCCACATAACACCGGGCAGGTGCAGAAACCCCTGCCCCTGCCAGGAACATGGAGCAGGCAGCTCTGTGGAGATTAATATCAGGCAGTAATGATGTTACACATGGGATTATGATTAGTGGCGCTGTAAAGCCAAAGTAGACTCTGAAGAAACTGTTTGGCTATTTTTATAGTCATCTCCTTGAGAGGTAGCTCGAACCCCAAGAGGAGGGCTGGATTTAGACCTGAATGTTTCATTCAGCCTCTTCTCTAGCACAGATCAGCCACCCCAAATTGAATTTAGGGGCTGAATCGGAACAACCAACCCTCCAATTTTTGCCAAGCTCACTGGGATCCTGACAAGTTCAGTTCAGATTATGAGAGAGAAAATTTGATTCTGAGCCACAGTTTTCAAAATGCGTTTTGTGATTTTTGGGGAACCAATTGATTCTGAAAAAGACAAGAGCTCTCAGGCTGCAGCACCTTCAGAGGACACAGCCTTTGCAGGGAGATTCAAGTTGGGCACTCAGAAAACGCTAAAACTCCTTCCCTTTCCCCACCAACGCTCCAAGACTCTTACTCTGGGGAAAGTGCTGGGAGAGGACTTCCTGTTATATCATGTTTCTCTCCTGGTCATCTTAGCAAAATGTGCCAAGCAAGTCTCTGATGGGTGAGTGACTTTGGATTAGAGGCATAGCTGGCTTTGCTGGGTCATGTGATTCAGTGGTCCCCTACTTACAGGAGGTTGCAGATTAGCCTGTCAAGGTACACAGCGTAAAGCTTTAGGGATCATGAACAGCTCAAGCCGCCTTTAAGAAGTGCTCCAGAGCAACTCCACTTTCATTGGTTTTTTTTTGCGAGGTCCACCTACAACTACCTCAAGGGAGGTTGCAGAGAGGTGGGTGCTGGTCTCTTCTCCCAGGTGATGGGGGATAGAACAAGGGGAAACGGCACCAAGCTGTGCCAAGGGAGGTTCAGGTTAGAGATAAGGAGGAAGTTCTTTGCTGAGAGGGTCGTCAGAAGCTGGAACAGGCTGCCCAGGGAGGTGGTGGAGTCACCATCCCTGGATGTGTTTAAGGAGCGGGTAGATGAGGTACTTAAGGATATGGTTTAGGGGGTAGACAGGAACGGTTGGACGTGATGATCTCAGAGGGCTTTTCCAACCGAGCGATTCTGTGATTCTGTGTGTGTTTTTCTCCAGCTACGCACAGTCAGGAATGCTGCTGCTCAGAGGACACAGACAGACAGTTGTACAGCAAAACTGATGCTCTACAGGCAAGCTGCCTCCCTTAACAAAATAAGACAAAGCTGCAAATATAACCCTACAAGCCAGCCTACCTGCTACATCTTTTCCAAGACTGGTGGTGTGCTCTGCACAGCTCTGGCAAGAATATATGCCGAGCCTTAAATGGGTGAGGACTGGCATATTCACCACCACAGCATCACTTCTTGGATGTAGACAGAAAATTATATGAGCAGGGACGGTCATGCTCTGCCCTTACTCAACGCTTCGTGCCAGGCAAGGAGGGTTTATAGGAAGATGATCATAATCACTGCTCTGGATCCAAGCCAAACCCCTTTCAAAGCAATATTCCAAGTGCAGACTGGCTACTGGTTTAGCTGACCAAGGTTGGCAATGCCAGTAAATCCACATGCAGCCACTGTGGTCTCTTACAAGATACCAATATCTCTCTACAAATGACGCTTGGGTTCTGGACCAACCACTGTGTGCAGTGGAGGAACAAATGTCTCTGCTTCTTACAAAGAATACAAAGAGGTTATGGAAAAGGTTGTATAGGATAGTGGATGGTAGGAGGCAGGCTCAACTTCTCAACCCCCCTTGCAGGCTGCCTTCCTAGCTCAGGTCATTTTGACGTCCCTATTTCTAAGCACAGCTGATTTGTAAGAAAAAAACCTGCCTTCTTTCAAACAAACCTGAGGCCAGAAGAGCTCTCCCACCACCAGTGCATCTGAGGGCATGTGCCAGGACAGGGCCAAAGCACCTCTTGTCTCAGTTCTACCACACGCTTCTGCACAGCAGTTTCATGCCTGCCTTTCTTGCCAGTCCTGCGAACAGGCTCACTAAGAGCACACCAAGTGATCACAGAATCACACAGAATCACAGGTTGGAAAAGACCTTTAAGATCATCAGGTCCAACGGTCATCCAGCTCTACCATGCCCACTTCTAAACCATGCTCCTGAGCACCACATCGACAGCTTTTAAATACCTCCAAGGATGGTGGCTCCACCACTTCCCAGAATCACAGAATATGAGGAGTTGGAAGGGACCTCGAAAGCTCATCCAGTCCAACCCCCTTGCCAGAGCAGGATCACCAGACCAGGTCACACAGGAACGCGTCCAGGTGGGTTTTGAATGTCTGCAGAGAAGGAGACTCCACAACCTCTCTGGGCAGACTTCATCAAAGATCCTTTGGTCTTTGGTGATGATGGCATCTAAAATAAGATACCCAGGCAACAGCAGCCTGAAAGTGCACTAGGAGATGCCTAGCTGAATTTCCGAACAAATACCTGCCTGCCCTCAGTGAGGCCATGGCTTAAGTACAGGTAATGGAGAGACTAAGTGTGCTAACCCCAAGAGCCCAGGCCTGCTGAGAAGGCCATGCCTCCAATCAGAAGAGTAATAATACTTGCAAGTGGGCAAAGTCCAGCATCAGAGTCAAAGAATTGTTCAAATACCCACAAGAAGCTGACTCTGGGCCTTTCTTCATGAGCCGTAATGACTGCTGCATCCTCCAGAAGACAAAGTGCAGCCTGCAAGGGGAGAGGAAGGAGAGGGAGTGGGACACAAGACAAAGGTGGCCTCATGCCTGCTCTTAATGTCCTTTCTTGATTTAAATCATTGAAGTCAAGGCTTTCCAAAATAAGGAGCAAGTCTGATCATCTACCTGAAGCATGAGACACATCCCCCCCATTATTGGTGACTGAAAATAAAATCCTTAGCACTGGTTTATAATTGCTGGCCTGTATCACCTCCCCAGTATTTTGTGCAGAGACTGTGTGGCTCAGACATCAGTCAGGCCTAGGAGAACATATATTCCCACTAAAGCTGTAAGATTCCAGGAAAGATTTGAATACTGCTGCAAAAAAGGATGACATGCGCTCACAGAAAGCTACGGAAAATTTGGAGGGTAGAGGTCTGATCTCTCATCGGAGGAGCTGTATCACAGGCACACATACACAGGAGATGCTACAAGAAAAAAGAGAACTTTTGATACCAGTGGTACACGGACATCCTGAAAGTTTTACAGAGAACGGCATCACCCTTACCAAGAAAACAGCTTGTGTAATTAGCACTGGCTGCTCCATCACTCTGAGGATCTGCGAGGCAGAGTGCCTGCTTGGAAAGACCCATCTTCCCTGACCTTTAGAAGGAGCTGGGTTCATAGGCAGAGCTGCTAAAACTGTTTCCTGTTTTCCCTAATCAAGTACACAGATCTTAGTGGCAAAGATGTTTACATAACCATGCCTCACAGGGCTCCTGCCAGCAGCTTCCTGGATCAGACCTTTTTCACAGCTCAGGCACTTGGCGTGGATTAAGGAGAGGGGATGATCAGAGGCACGGCGCGCAGAGCAAGGCAGGTAAGAGGTCTGCTCTATAGCAGAGTGCGAGAGTGGAAGTTGTTCAGCCTGGTGCTTGTTTTAGTTGCTGGGAATCCCTTCCAGTTAATGAAGACTATGCAAGCTGCTGCTGTGGCTCCTGCCGTTGTCTTTGGGCAAGCGAAGCGGTTAAACACAAAGACAAGCCTTTGTAGCCATGTAGCTCCCTCACTGCAGACTTCCAGCAGGCAAAGATGCTAAGAGCCTGGCAATATTTTGCAGTACCCACACAGCACCTCATAGCTCGGCTTTCTTACGTGTCCTCCCTGCCTCACGGGAGTGATAACCCCTACTTCCAGTGCTATCAATACTCTGGTATCTTCTCCTGGTCCCTCTTCACCTAAGAGCAGGGCTATCATGAACACCTGGGAGAGGCCTAGACCACCTCCTTCCCCCTTGCTTCCCACCATCCTCGCTGTACTGGCACTGGATTGATTGCTAGGAAAGCACTTCACACACTCATCAGAAAGACAAAGCCACTGCAGAAGAACAGTCTGCCTTCCCCATGGATTTTACCTCTCCCTGTCATACTAAGACCTGAGATTCCTAAGCAAGTTGGAACATAAAGGTCTTCTGCATACTGGGGGAGTTTGCTGCGTGGTAGTTAAGAACTGGCAAACACTAGCACGTGCCTTTGTTCTGTGTTTGAACAAGTTCAGTGGAAAGTGCTGGGCACATCTGCATCACCACGCTGTGATTTGGCATCTATATAATCATATACCATGTATCATATTGGCTACATACACACTGATACCTGCACATTGGTTCAGTCACCCCTGGGTAGCAGCTAACAAGACAAATGGCAAAGAGCACTAATGCACCTTCATCCAAACCAGCACTCCAAACAGAACTGGGAACGATCAGGGTACAGAAGGTCATCCAATTTTATTTTTTTTAAAGATGGTGTATTTCTGCAGAAGAGGAACTGACTGTAAACACTGCCCTGTCAGGAATTCACTTCACGTCCGCAGTCTTAGGAGCTTGTTTAGTTTGAAAACAGATGCTTTAAGCCAGTGTAAAGATGATGTTTCTGCCCTTTCCATCCATAGGGTGCTTCTTGGTTACAGCAGGTTGTGGAGGATCAGAACTCATGAATGACAGCAACATCTGGATTTATGGAAGACCAGCTTCATCACATCACTTTCTCATTAAGAACCCAAAAGTTAACCTGAACTGCTAAGGTAGGTAAATTCGACAGGACAAATTATTAAGGAAAGAAACACAGGCTGAAGAACTCCCAACAATGCAGAGTGAACACTAGAGAGATATTTAGGACAGGGCAGGACTTGGGGGAAAATGTTCATCTCACACATAGAAGGCTGGTCTGTGGGGAGAAAAGGTCTACAGGCTCTCCTGCATGCCTGGAGAGAGCCACACAGCTCCAGTTCAGTGGGAGACACTGATTTCCTACACCACTGGCCTATTTCTAAAGAAAGTTTGCTCAGCCAAGGACTGTCCATAGTTATATTAGTTGAGGGAGCCTACTGCAATGGGACTGCAACTGGCCAGGAGTAACAGACACCAATCTCCTGCTCACCATCAGAAAGCCACTGTGCCACCGTGGTGCTTCTCCTGTAAGCCGCACGTGTGAGAACAGGACTGGAGGAGGTTTGCATTACTTCCTTGCCCTTGTGCCAAGCTCTGCTTCCAGTCAAGACTGAAGTGATTGTGAAATGGTACGGAAAAGAAACAGTCGTGACCACGCACACCAATTTCCCCCTTGTCTAGCACCTGCTTTCAGCAATCCTCCAACCCTGCAGGTACAAACAAGGGATATCCAGAGAGAACTGACACACAGTTTGGCTTCCTACAGCCACACAATTTGGCTTCCTACAGCCAAGACCTCAGAATCCTCACCATCCATTAAGAGTTGAGCTGCGACAAAAAGTTCCGCTGGCTCTTTCAAAAGTACAGAAGGAGAGCATGTGTCAACAACTGCTGCTCACACATCAGAGTAAGCTTTCTTAACAGCTAGAAGTAACAGTCAAGATCAAGGCCTCTCCCAGTGTGCTCAGGCTTCTGTGAACAGCAGCAAAGGAACATCCCACATCTCACAGGAAGGAACCTCATGCCCACTGAAGCTTGTGGGAGATCTGTTGTTTTGTGGGGATGTCACCTCAAAAGTTTAAATCCCTCCAGCTGTCTTCTAAAGCCCTGACTGGGAGGGAGGTTTCCAAAAACCTAACGCAAGAAGCCACCTCACAGGAAAAAAAAGCACAAGATGACCAAGCTTCTACTGCTGAATTAAGGAAGCGAGCAGAGTTTATTGTTCTGTTTGTGCTGAACAAGAAACAAAAATCACTCTCTCAGCCAGTTTTCAAAAGTCCACCTTTGCTCTGTCAGGAGCTGTGCTAAAGTTAAAAAAAACCAACCAACCAACCAAAAACCCCACACCAAGAATAAAGGTTGAAGTGAACATTTGGGACTGTCCATGCCATATTTTCAGCAGCTAAATGCAATCGTACAGAAGGGAAGTTGAAATCAAGCTAAAAAAATTATGTCCCCTGGTACTGACTCAATGGCTACTCTCACTTTTCCCTAGCATATTTCAGAACAAAATGAGCTTCAAGTCCTGCACCAAATATATGAGATTATTAAAAATGTACACGGGCACGATGACTCCACAGAGAAACTTCCAGTCATTAAACGGATACTGCTTCAACACTGAAACAGCCAAAGCTGCCCAACACTGCAAATCCCCATTGCCTGCTTGAGGAGACTGATTGCTGCACAGAGCTGCCTTTCTCTCCCTGCCTGCACGGCACCTTCCACACCCACTCTGTGTGTGACCACTGAGTGGGAAGAGTGTAAATCTTAGGGTCTCTTACACCTCTGAAAGCCTGTCTTGCTGCAGGAGCTGCAGAAGTCGGAGGGGAAGACAATTCTGTCGTATGCCACCTTCATTCCCTGTTATTTAACATCTTGGGTGCAGAGCCATGGAAGAATTGCACCACATAACTGATGTTTATAAACAGGTACGGAAGTGAACACACAATGCATCATCACAGCTAAGGCACAGGCTGGACAGCCCAGGTTTTTAAAGCTCACACAGGGCTGAACACCCATTGCCTGAACATCCAGAATTTGTGGTACTCAAGGAAAGCCCCCCAACACTCATGCCCAATTTGAAGCACTTTCAGAGGTACCCCGGAGTATGTTAACCCATATTTTACCTATGACAGCAAAACTCAAGCCTGCAGGCTAGAGGAAACCACAGTGGTGTGCCCACAGAATTGAGAACTGGAGGCACGGAGAGAAAACAGAAAGAGCCAGAAAAATAAAAGGGAATCCCAATTAGCAAAAAGTAGCTGTGAAGAATGATGAAGACAGAGGCTTTCTAATCACCAAAACTGAGTAAAGGAGGGAAAAGCAAAAGCAAACAGCAGGTGGGGGGGGGGGATGGTGGCAGGGAGCAGGGCTCCTATCAGTGCACTAAAAAGAAAGAAGGGAAAATAAGGGAATCTAGTGCTCTCATTTTCTTATGAGTCCCCAGATGAACCTGTCCTTCCAGGATACCTCTGTCTCCAGAGAGGTCAGAACGTCCTGCAAAATCCTAGGACGAGGTACAGAGGCTAAAAGAACCCTAAGCTCTAATCCGCAGCCTGCCTTACTTAAGAAAGTATAGGCCCATCCCAGTCAGACGCTGAACAGGGAGAGAAGGGGAAATGCTAAGGCCTGAACACTGCTGACACGCTCTTGTGTTAACCTTCAGGGATGGGCACACCGTTAGGGGACAGCCCCCTTCACTCTCTGAGGAAGCACTTAAACCACCACCTTACAAATCATGTGGCCATCAGAAAATGCAAGGTTTGTCTGATACCCACATGCCCTTCCCCAGTCCCCAGACTGCAACTGGCTGGGGCTGCTCACTGTGCACAAGGCTGCATCCTAGCTCTCCCCACATCTGGAAAGAAGAGGGCTCCACACCATCAGCTTCCACAAGGGCAGGTGCAAAAAACCTGCTATTTTGGCCTATGGGTGCTTTCATCCACTGGAGCAGGGGAAGAGCCACTGACTCTAGTGACCTCCACACGCCAGTCCAACAAATCCCCCCACAATCTCAAGGCATTGTCAATCCCCTGATAGCAAACATTTAACTCCGTTACAGAGAGGCAGAGAGGCAAAACCACTCAACCTCAGGAGCTCCTGTTTTTCCTTCCCTCAGCTGTCACGGTCCCAGACATGAACAGGTTTTGGAAGTAAACAGAAAGCCTGACCCGAAGTCACCCAAGGAGGCTCTCCGCAAGCTCCACTGCACACAGGGTCACGCCTGTGTGAACCAGACAACCTGCCATGAGCCCTGAAGCAAGTCCACAAAAGCCACCTTGGTGTAGGGTGACAAAATCCTATACAGTTCCCTAAAAAGTCAGCTGCCCCTACAGACTTGACATGGAAACCTGTTTCCTGGCTAAGGAGCTGCCTTATCACCAAAACCTGCTCACCTCATGCCAACAGAGCACAGCACAGGAGCTCGCTATCCCTTCTAACCATCTGCTGATGGCAACCTGGGAAGTGTGCAACGCAAGTGCTCCCCAGAGCTGCTGACCCAGCCCGGGGCAGACACCCCGGTGCATCTCCCTTCAATGCCTTTGTAGCTCGGCAGTCTCTCGGAGAAGGAGTGAACCCATGAACTTGCACTAAACCGGCTGCCGCTCCCATCTCTCGTGGTAGCAGCAATGCCATGGGAGACTTAGGAGGGAAAAGCAGTAGCGGTTTGAAAGCGGTACCAGCATCGGAGCAGGAGGGCAGGGGCTGTCCCGAGGGGGCGGGCAGCGGCGAACTCCGGAACCGAAGAGATGGAGAGGAGGATGGGGAACAAACCTTTAACCCCCGATAACTTGGTCTCTTGACGATCCCGCCCTGCAGCCCTGCAACTTTCAGGATCCCCAGGCACAAAAGCCACAACCCCCAGTCCCACCAGTGCCCCCGCAGCCTCACCTCGGAGTAGACGTAGAGAGGCAGGACGAGGAGGGCGAGCAGCAGATCGGCGACGGCGAGGCTCACGATGAAGTAGTTGGTGGTGGTCTTCAGCGCCCGCTCCGTGCAGACGCTGAGGCACACCAGCCCGTTGCCACCCACGATGAGCATGATGAGGACGATGCCCAGCACCAGGGCGGCGATGTTGTGGCCGCCGGGCGGTGGCGGCGGTGGCGGCGGCAGCGCGGTGCCTGTGCAGGGCGCGGTGCCGTTGCAAGGCGCGGCC
>NW_010206766.1:0-33202 GCF_000695765.1 Mesitornis unicolor
TGTTTCCATGATAGCTACTACATTGTAGTTACTCCAATTCACAATAGCTTCTAGTTCCTCTTGCTTATTGTCCATGCTGCATGCATTGGTGTAGACACGCTTCAGTCAGGCTAAAGGCCCTGCCACCTTTTCACAGAGAGCAGTCCAAATTTATGCCAAGAGTCCGAGTTTCTGCCAAGAAAGCTTTGAAGGCTACTGCTGACATTTGCTTATTGTAGTTTTAAATAGGTATTTTTTACAGTGCACCTGAAGCTGTTGTCAAAAGATCTTTTACGTATGCTGTATCAGCAAGCCTAGGTAGTAATTCCTTCAGAAGTTGAGAAGGTATAAATGTAAGTTTAGTGTGTTTGTAGTTAAGTTTTACTTTTCATTTGATTTTTTTTAAATTGCTCTATCCTGTTTAACAGATCCTTTCTAAGTCAGGCTGGAGCCTTTCTTGGGGAGCAGTCCCTTTGATGGAACTGCTCTTGGCTCCCTGTGAATGGAAGCAGCATCATGACAAAATACTTAAAATACGTTAGAACAGAAAGTGATCAGCATGTTTACATGCCGGGACCTCTGTATTTACAGTTTCATTGAACATGTCTGAAGCCATGTGAAGGCATTCGTTTGTATAAGGAGCAGAGCTGAAGAACATCAACAGAATACTGACACTGTAAGGGGGTTGACTGCATGGATCAGCTGTGGCTGCAGCACTGTGCCAAGCCCAGGTTAGAGCAGTGGCCAGAGGGGAAGAGGGAGAAGAAGAAAGCATAGGAAAGAATCGCACAGTGCAGCTGGGGTCCCTGTTTCACGATTCCCACTGTGTTCCCAGGGTTCTTTTTCAGAGTTGATTCATAGAATCATAGAATGATTTGGGTTGGAAGAGACCTTAAAGATCATCTAGTTACAACCTCCCCAGGGATACCTCCCACTAGATCAGGTTGCTCAAAGCCCCATCCAACCTGGCCTTGAACACTTCCAGGGAGGGGGCATCCACAATTTCCTTGGGCAACCTGTGCCAGTGCCTCACCACTCTCACAGTAAAGAATTTCTTCCTAATATCTAGCCTAAATTTACCTTCTTCCAGTTTAAAAACACTGAAAGTTGAGTCTGCTGAGTCCAGAGTCTTCTGCAGCAAGCTTGCCATCACTTAGTGAGAAGAACAGTATTCAGATCAGAAATATGCTCAGAAGGAGACTAAAGTATCAAAACTAAGAATAGCCTTTTTCAAGGAAATTGCAATTAGTGGACTTACATTTCCTGCCCCTGTGATCTAAATTTGTAATCTGTTAAAGTTTTGGATTTGGGGGTGGTGGTGTGCTTGTTTGTTTGTTTAAATTGTGGTGGGTTTAGATACTTGCCAGCAGGCTTTTCTTAGTACCTTTCTTAGCTTGATGGCAGAGACTAATATTTGAAGTTTATAATAGCTGAAATGTTCCGGTGTGCTCAACTGATAAAAGTGCTTCAGAGACTGCTACCCTAATTCCTTGAGAGAAAAACTTTAAATGTCATTTACAACAGAATAAATTACAGCAAATGCGCATATGAATAACATCATTTACAGTTAAAGGCTAACTAAACATTGCTGGAGATGGATATAAACCAGAACAATTGGATCCAAACATAACCAGCCTTTCAGACAGACTGAGATCTGGTTACAATCTTTATAGCTGAAGCATCTCTCTAAATATCCCTGAAAGGAATGTATAACAACTCACACTGTAATATCTGAGTCACCTTCCAGTCAAGAGGGTAGAGATGGTAAAGGCAGCACTGAAAAAAGATTGAATTTTAGGGTGCCTTAGGAGCTGTAAAATGAATAGCCAATATTGGGATAAGTAAGGGAAAAAGTAAATAAAAAGCTCTATCAAACTTAATGTGTTTGGTTCTGAAGCTACAAAGCTGTTGAATTGTGCACAAATAAAATTAAGGAAACTAAGTATTTATGCAATGTAAAAGGAAAAGGAAAGGGAGCCAACCAGATGCGTATACACGCTGCCTGCTCGTATTTTTATATATAAGGTCAGGATCAAGCTGCAGAGAAATCTGAACAGAGTACATCCACACTTACGTCAAGTAACTTATCTGCATGCTTTGCTCCTTTGGTCATCTGCATGGGATGTAGTAAACCTGACTTCCTCTGCTGCCCTCCAAGTGTGATTCTGGGAGTAGTAGCAGTAGCAAAGCATCCTTCTCCAACACCTCCCTACCAGCCCTGCACTCTCAAAGACCCCTAAGCACTCTCCTGTTACTCTCCCAAGGCATGCAATATCCACTCGCGCTCTTGGACTATAGAAACACTGCTCTCTTTCAAGCTGTCATATAGCCTATGTGAGATCTCAGGCACCTCTAAGTGAAAAACTGCAAGAAAGAAAACAACTGTCTCTTAGAGCCACAGGATCTATAGGGGATGAGTGCCAAGTGCTGGGGAGTGTAAAGACAACTGGTTGATTCCAAGTGAGGTTAAGCCTGATTAGTGTGAGTGGGACCCACTTAATAGCACTGGTCAGGGCAGTTCCCTGGGCAGGTGCTGTTAGCAGGGTATATGGTACCCTCTTTCTCAGAGGGATGTACCCATACTGGCTTATGTAAAACTACTGTTAAAAATAAGCAATTTTCTATATGGGACTAATTAACATTGTGGACTGAGAAGTCCAGAAAGTATCAGTCTGAGTGTGCTCAAACAAGGAGGTTACAACAGAATTTTATTGAATCAATTATTTCTGCTGATAAACTGCAAGAAGTATGTGTGCTTAGTTTCTACATACTAAAAGGCTTGTTGAGCAGACTGGAAAAAGCTTATGATTACAGATACCAAAAAAGAGGTCACATGCTGGTTTTAGGACATGGACAGTCAAACCTGTCTAGATTAGAGATTAGATAATTATGTTTAGCTATTTTAATAAGCTATTCACATCATGCATTTCACAGTGTATGCTGATCAGTAATTAAAACGGCTGTAGTATGAATCTCTGCATTTTTTCTTTAAACAGGCTTAACTGTATTTTGCTGCCCATTCATTTCAATCTCTCTTCACAACACTGTGCCAAATATCATAAAATTAACCTTTTGGGAGACCAAGTATGAATATATTCACATCCAGCTATAAACAATTGATTCAGTGGTTACAGCTCACTAGGTATCATCTGAGAAGCCTTCTATCTCTGTCCCTGATACAGATGTTTGAGAGACAAGCTGCACCTTGTGGCTGTACATAGAACAAAGACCACACAGGAGTCTCAAACATAAGACAATTAATCTCTAATGACAGTGTTTATTAACAACAGTAAAATGTGCAGTAATTTCACATCAGCGGAAGAAAAGACTCTTAATTGCAATTTTATCCTAATTTGGCTGAATTTAAGAGAATAAATCAACAGGATTTTAGAACGGGCTGATATGCTTTATGTGAGTGCTAGTATGAAAAGAATTGAGAATAACATTGCCAAAACTAGTAGTTTATCTGCTGAAAGCAGGAAGCTTCCAAGACATCTTAGAGCATATTATTAGCAGAGTGTGTTAACAGGGCTTGAGAGAAGTCTCAGAAAATAACATGACTGTTCATATTTTTAATTCTTTTGCTGGTTTGTTTTTATTTTATGTCAGTTAGCATTGGAAAATTAAATATTTTCTTTCATAATGGAAAATGAATATGCTCCTATTAGGTAAAAGTTTGGACTATTCTGCAAAGCAATTAAAATTGTCAGTGAAAGAAAAGCAACTGAAAATCAACAGGCCTGCATTTTTCATCTCTCTGGTGCAGAAACAAAACAAAATTGTTCCCTAACATTTTGCAAAGAAAGCAAAACAATTCTGTGGAAAATGAAGTTTTATTTTAAAAACCCCTTTTAAAACTGAAAAGTTATTCTAAAAATCATGTATAGTTGTGTGGCATTTCTGATTTATAGCCCATGCAGGACACCATAAGAAAGCAGGGCCAAATTCAGAGAGAACATAAATCAGTTGTTAGCTTAAATAGAGCATTGGACTGGCTGAGAAACTCATCCTTATTCCATTATGTTGGTAGTAAAAGCAGCACATCTCATTTCTTTCTGAATTAGCGCTCACACTTGTAAAGGTTCCACACAACTTTCAAGTCCATTATTATACTTAGATGAATGGCTTGCAATAATATATGGCCTTAAAAGATAGGGGAGAAACCAATTCTGTAGGTCAGAGCCTGTCATTACTTTAAGAAAAGCACAAAGTGCATCTGCCCTGAGTTTGGATGATTTTTCTTAAGAAATGAAGCCAGGAAAGACAGATGAGCCTCTGGCTGAAAGGAAGAGTCATTATATAATAATAGATACTGTAAGAGACAGAGAGTCACCTTTTCACTGAACATTTTACAAGTTTCAAGATGTAACACCCCTGCCATGACATTTAGCTGGGGCAGAAGAACCCACTCCCACTCAGTTATCTGGGAAACTTCATTAAGGCAAATTCTGCTCCTTGACACATTTCCAGCAGCAGTTTAAAGACCATATGGAGCCCTGCATGCATCTCAGAAGGGCTGAAGTTCTTCAAGTGCTTTACCACTAAGTAATAAAGATATCTTAACATCTTACACTTTGCAAATGGGGAAATGGAGGCACAGAGACACTTGTGGTCCCCTCGCACGGTGTGGCAGAGGCAAAGATAAAATGTGCCTTAGGCCAGAAACCACTCTTCCATTTTTAGACTGTACTACTGCTATTCATAAATGTTTATTCATTTTAAATTCCAAATATGGGTTACAGTGAAGGCAGTAGTAACATTAATATAAATGTGTATTTCATTTGCATTTTACTACACACTACTGATGGCAGAACAGGGAAACTTAAGGAAATGCTCCGTCTTCAATTTGATCGTGTCTCTTACCTGATATGGAGTCCAAGCAAGTTAATGGAAAAATTTGGTACTACACATACTTTTGTGCTGTAGAAGCATCTTCAAAGTAACAATCACCCTAATGCAAAGAAACCATTTAAGACATGCGTATCACTGTGAGGATAGAATATGTTTTAACTTGTGTGTGCTGTTTGAGTGCCTACTTCTACACTGGGATTAATTCCTCTGTGCAGAAAATATTCCTTAGATACAAAATATGTGACAATCTCACACAAAATAGAGCTGAAAAAAATAATTGATTTGCCTGAAATGAATTAAAAATTGTGATGTATGTTTGCTGAACACTAGTGAACACTGTGGGCCAGATTCTGCCCACATTCTGTAAAATAAATGTTTGGTAATGGAGCAAAATAAAATTTAAATCCTTCATGCTTGCAGGGTTGTAGGTAAGAAGGAGGTCCAATGGGGGATGGGGGGTGGGGGGGAGAAAAGGAGAGAAAACGAGAGGCGAGGAAAGGAGAGGAGAAGAAAAGCACTTTAACAGGAAACCATAAGGAGGGAAAACACATTATCAAAGTGGGGATACACTAGTGTAAAATTTGAGAAACCTACTGATAGAACAGGTCCATGAAATCTGAAAATATAGAAAATACTTTTTCATAGAAATGCCCCTCTGTATGTTTCATTATGCCCTTAGGAATTGCTTATGTATATCATCTGCATAGAACAGAATGAAATTAATCTTTGGAGTATTTTGCTCCTAGCTTGGAATGCAACAACATGTTCGCAAAGAGGAGCTACTAAATTAATTTCTGATTCCCAGCACTTCTAGTGGCAGCAGGCATGACTAGCTCTAATTTCTACCTTGTCAGACTTACAGCTAAAAGTGAACTGAAAGGTTTGTGCTAGAAGCTAACAACTGGTGTGTGGGAAAGCAGCAACAAGATTATGTTCCTTTTCATCCTTGGTTCAGATCTGTTCCACATGGCTGTTGGTCAAAAGTCTTTTCCCATCCAAATGCATCTGGCGATGAGCCAGGATACTGCAGGCTCATTCAGCTTACAGAGATGGGTTGCCGTCTACACCACATCCTAACGTGATCTAACTGGAATTTGTGCTGTTGATTTGAGCACACAGAGTGATATGTCCTTTGCAGTTTGCTTGATGCAATCAGGACCTTTAAGAAAATGAACCTCTAGTGAGAGCAGCCATACAGGCCAATGGGCCTAGCAGTGAGACCATGCCCAGTAGAGCTGTCTCTGCATCCCAGCCTCAGCCCTAGGTCCATCATTAGCAGGATAAAGATTTAACCCAGTGGCAAGCCACTTCCTCCCAGCTTGAACCCTCACTTGAGTTCTTGAAAAGCATATGCAGATGGCGATGAGGCCACCATTCTGATCTTGCTTAAGCCTGTTTTGAAGATAAGATCACGGCTGTGGCGCCACAGTGTAGCAGCAGCATGCTGCAAGTTGGGTTGTGTGTGGCCTTGCTATCCCTGGCGCACCATGTCTGTGGGAAAACAGATCTACCAGGACCTTCAAGTGGGGAAAAGTCCCTTGCTGGTTTGTGAGAGTCAGAAGGGGATGCAGTACACAGTGGTTTTAAATTGCTTGTATTCGCTGTCTTATAACAAACTCTGAGGCAATAATTACTTCCCTGAGGTAATATCAACTGCACTAACAGCATGAGAAACTTGATCTGCCCATTTCCTGGTTTTGGCCACAGCTCATGAAATCACAACTATCAAACACAGAGCCTGGATGAAAGAGCCATTCTCCTCTATCTACACGGCTATTTTTGCTTCTTCTTAGCTTATAAATAAAATAATCTTTGAAACTGGTATTGCTCAACCAAATGGCAATTGCCTTTAGAGCACCTAGGGACATGGAGGAAGTAAAAATAATCTTTTGAGTCAAAACTGTGGGTTTTTAAAAATGTTTTAAACTGAAAATCTGTTCCTAAAAAGCCAGATACACATATAGTCTGAGTTTGATCCTCTCTCTGGAGGAGCATTCATAGCTTCGGTGATTTCCATGGGGTTATGTCAGATTACATGAGCTGGATATTTGCTCCAGGCCATTTTGCAATCACAAATAGCAGCAATGTGATAAAGATCTTGGTATATTTCTGAAAGGAAGGCAAATGTCACTGACAGACTGGTTGAAAAAATGTCACTCATTAATAAAAAGGTCACAAGTGACCGAAAGGGATACAAATGAAATATTTCACCTGTTTGGAGCTTCAGTTTGCAGTTCCTTTAATTGTATTTAGCAACCTTATTTTCCTAATCTCTTCAAAGGTCTGTCTTCATGTGATTTAAAGTCTGCATTGGGGAATCTCAGCTTAAAAAGTCGCTAAGCCTGGATACACACTGGATAGGGGAGGACTAGTGTTGCAAGATAAGGGGAAACCCAAGATATGAAAGATGGCTCAAATCACAGACACTGACCCAAACACCAGGCTATGTAGAATGCAGGTGTGAGTACCAGTAGCAGCATCGGCGTTGCATGAAGTAGCAAGCACTGGTTTGGTAATTACATGGGGTGTTTAGAAGCTGCACACAGTTACTGTGTGAGCATGTAGAGACTGAAAGCATGAAGTACGACCTAATCCAGAACACAGTAGCATCCTTGGAAAGAACCTCCAAAGAAAATTAAGGCAAAAGAGATGTAATCTCATAGCATCAAGCATGAAATGACTGAATACTTGACTTCCACAATCACTCCTGCCTTAAGTAATGAAAAGCTTATACTTCAGGATGAGAAAGAAAAATTATGAGAATTATGGAAATCATTCACAGTGCTTTATGTGTCTGCAGTGTGCAGTAATTTCTCGGAACCCAGAATAGTCTTGGTTGGTTTTTTTCTTTCCACAAATATGAACAAGTGATATGTACTGAATTAGAGAGGAAATTTTTAAGTCTGGCTTTCCAAGGTAAAGAGCTGTAGTGTAAGAACACAGTCCTACTTAGGGGTCACAAAAAATGTCTAATCCTCTGATTTGTGCAGCAGTAGAGGTGAAGATCCCCAATTCTTGCACAACACAAAATCCAAAACAGAATTCAATTCTAAATGAATTACAAAACACCGAAGCTTTTATACTATACAGCTTTTTCCCCCTCTTCCACCAAAGTGATGTTAGTGAGCAAGCATGGATGGATATTAGTGGAATCAACTAATGGTAGGGATAAGCCCAAAGTATTTGTACAGTTGTTCCTGTTCCCCGTCTGACCTGCTCTGCTTTATGTCAGTGTCTACTTTAAGGGGTAGGAATTGTCTTTCTGTACTGTGGTTTATGTAGTGTCACAAACGTTGATATTGATCTCCTGCAGCAAGGGTTTCTGTTTGATCTCACCAGTGCAAGAGCACGTATGTTATTTTCATTAGGGCCTTTCCAGTCACTTGATTCATTAGTTTTGCACAAAGCAGGATTGTAACTGGGCGGTGAGGAGGGGGAAGCTGTAGGTACAAAATAAGATTTAGGAATTCCTATATTTCCTGTAAGACAGAGGCTATTTTGAGGTTGTTTTGTTGTTTGGTATTCCTTTAGGAAAAAAAAAGTATCTCCTCAAAGTAGTGACATCTAATTTTCTCACCCACCATTTGGAAAATCTTTATTAAATAAACTTATCCTTTACCTTCTCCCTCTTAACTTCTTCACTATATCTGTGACATGGTAACCTTGTTCTGAGTGCAAATGTCCTTCCTTTCCCAGTCAGAGATAACAAATGTCCTTGACGAACTAGTACATCTTTATTTTTCACAACAAAGTTGCTATCCGCTGGTTGCTCAAAGAACAAAATTGATGTTTTGTCTGTGGGAGCAATTTAGGCTGAGATAAACTGTGGCTATTAGCCTCTCAGAGATCATCCCAAGCTGATGTTATAACCTTGTTCACTTGATACATCTGGTGGTATACAGGCTCTCCCATAGCAGTATCCACAGAAATGGTTTAGTTTTGGCTTATGCAGTGGGATTATGAATCTGTAACTTCATCACTGTCACAGGTGGGTATTTTCCAAAGTGGGCTCTGATTCACTTGTCATTTGCATTCTTGTAAGGAGGAAAATCCCTAGAGATGTAAATCAAAGTTATTAGTAGGAAGAAACTCATATTCATCTGTGGGAAGCAGGAAAAAAGTATAAATCCCAATGGTCTTGCATTACATCATCTCCCTCATAGGACCAATCAAGCATTATAACTGGCCCAGTTACTCCAGCGCTGTTCAACATCCTGTGGATGTCTCAAAGAAAATCTTCTGTGGAGATGTTGAGAGAAACTTGGGGTAGGGTTATATTTCAGGAAAGAAAATTCAACATGCCTGCTTGTTCATGTTTACATGAGGATGAAGGGTCTGCACTATTAATATCCAGCCAGGGCTCTATGAAGTTCCTTAGAGTCATCTAGTGCCACCTGAGATGTGCTGCCTGAGGGAGCCACAGGAGGCTGGCTAGTGTATTACAGGACTTGTCATAGACCCATGCTTTTTTAAATAGCAGCTAGATCCATGTAAAGTACTACAGGGAATTTCAAATGCCACTTCATACCTGCATTCAGCCAACCAAGTTGACCCCTACATGTGGCCTTCTCTTTTCCTGTATTCCTACACTTTTAGATCTTCTCTGACACAGACAAGTAACATTTGAAATTCTGTGTGGTGAGAACAAATTCGGCTCAAGGTCTAGAAAATAAAAAAATATCCTGGGATGTTGTATTGTGACAACTAGCCAACTTATTTGCCTCTCAAATCCTGTCCTTGGTTCTCTTTTCCTTACTCAGATGTTCCTTTAGAGATCATCGGAGGCTGTGTTTAAGTAGCAAAGACATTTCTGACATTACTCAGGAGGAACAGCATCATTATTCCAGTGCTTTATAGCCCACAGGTGGTTCAGAACCTACAGGCGTGGTTGTTTGCTGTGCAACAGGTCCCTGGTGTCTAATCGCCCAAGTAAATATGTGACTCATTCATCCTGCAACAGTGTGGGATCATAAATATCAGACATTTAATCGCTCAACAGAAGGGCATGTTCATGTGGGGTTGATGAATGCAAGCCTTTAGATAGTAAACACTCAGGCCCAAAACAACCCAAGCCTGCAACCAAGAATAAAAAGCTTTGCTGTTTTCTAGAATTTCGTATTACAAGGTAGACCTTGTAGTCAGTAGTTTAAGAGTAGTCTCTGCTGAGAATTATGCTATCTAACTTTAATAACAAAGATATATAACAAGTATTAACTCAGTTTTGTTGTTGTTCCTGTCTTCATATCCTTTTCAGGCCAAAAATATGTTCATTGTGTCATGAACTGTTTCCAGACAAAATATGCTTGACAGATTCTAATTAATACATTCAAAGGGACAGTTTTAGTACAGTTTCCCACAGGCACTTCTATAGCAATTGTGTTTCAAGGGGGCAATAAAACTGCAGGGAGGTTTTGCACTATAATAACACTTGACTGTTTATCTGGGCTCAAGGTTACTTGGGTGTTACATATTCTTTCCTTGTGTAGGAGAATGAATTTAAGAAGGAAAATATCAAGCATCTTTCAGGTAGGGAGCTGTGTCATGCTAGAGAATTTTAGCAAAACAAATTCAGTGATCTTAGCTCTAGCTGAGCTAGAAAGAGCTCAAGGATACAAACACACTTCTTTGCATTCATGTAATTTCCACTTAAACTATTTGTTGCTGTGGTGCAAGTTAAATACAGCATAGAGATACCATTACAGAAATACCACTAGGGACTCCAGCATTACAGGTACATTGACAACTGCACTTAAAGCAGCATTAAAATCGTGCTGGTTCACAAATTAATGGTAACTTTGGAAACCAATTTCTAACACAGTAGCTCTTCAGGGGACAATCTGGAGGAGGAAAAGCACTTTCATTTGGCTTTGACAATCTCACTTGTTTTCTTGGCCCTTTTTTTTGCTAACAGCCACTTCAAATCTAGCACTTGCAGAGTACACTCACACTCTAGTACAAGTCTCAGGATATATGGAACTTTTCAAACTTTTAATCAGTCATTGATCATTGTTCTTCATAACCTAATTTATTTCTGCAAACATGGCAATTAAAATGTCAAGCTTCATCAGTAGCATTGATTTTCCAGAGCCGCCTCACACTCGGCTACAGCCTTGACTGGGATGTGTACCTACAGGCCCTGCTCTTTCCTTGCCCTATTCAGATCCCAGCACCAATCTTCAGAAGCAGAAACTCTCAGACTGAAAGACTTCATTAGTTGCATTTGATCCCTGATGACATCCAGAGTGTGCAATAGAAATAGAGGTAACTTCCTCAAGCTCTGCTTCTCAAGAAAATACATTTCTCTACTGTAAAAGCTGCCAGTCTTCCACTCCCACTAGTAGCAGCATGACAGCTTCTTGTGATGAATTTCCTGCAGTGCAACAACTTTTCAAGCTTCAGTTTCTAGCTAGAGTATATACTTCAATGAGCGCTGAAGCACATAGCAGGAGAAGCAAACAAACAAGCAAGCAGAGAGTTCATCTTCTTGAAACCTTCCTACAGTTGAAGAGAAATAACTACTTGTGCCTTAGCAGAATCATAGAATAGAATCATAGAATCATTAAGGTTGGAAAAGACCTCTAAGATCATCAAGTCCAACTGCCAACCCAACACACCCATGCCCCCTAAACCATGTCCTGAAGTGCCACATCTACTTTTTTTTTTTTTAACACCTCCAGGGATGGTGACACCACCACTTCCCTGGGCAGCCTGTTCCAATGCTTGATCCCTCTTTCAGTAAAAAGTTTTCCTAATATCCAATCTAATCCTCCTCTGGCACAATTTGAGGCCATTTCCTCTCGTCCTATCACTAGTTACTCAGGAGAAGAGACCAGCACCCACCTCACTACAACGTCCTTTCACGTAGTTGTAGAAAGCGATAAGGTGTCCCCTCAGCCTCCTCTTCTCCAGACTAAACAATCCCAACTCCTTCAGCTGCTCCTCATAAGACCCTTTTCTGGAAACACTCCAGTGCTTTGGTTCCAGAGTAAATGTTGCATTACATTAAACAGGTCAAGTGTATGACAGAAAAACTACCATAATAAAATTATAATACACAATAACTTATCCTCACCATCTGTCATGGTTTAGGGCTAACTACTGAACTCTAGACTTTTTTAGCTGTACCTTAACCAAAAATAAAGCTTTAAAAAAAATTCAGAGAAGGACACTACAGAAAATTAAAGTTCACATTGGAATCTACACAGTGTAGGATAAAAATAAAGTACAGATGAGACATAAGAGAGAACACGTAATTAGGAAGGGAAAGGTGAAATCTACTAACTTCTTCCTGTTTCTCTAATGCTACAAGGTAAGAACATCACTCTCTGGTAAGATTAATAGCTGGTAGATAAAGCTTAGAGCAAAATAGGAGGGAATAATACTCCCAACAGCAGCAGTTTAATCTGTGCATTGCATATTCAGAAATGATCATTACATCATTTTCATTGTCAAAACTTTAAAATGGTTTATGGTCTTCAATAAATATGTCTAATTATAGGTGGTAGGATACTGGAAGGTTTTATGAAAGAGTCATTATTTAGACCTTTAGAGGAGCAATGCCAGGCCTGTGGTCTGTTTTGTTGTGGATATAAATGGTGGGCTCATAAGACCAGGAATGTCTAATCTATGACTAACCAGAAGGATCTGAGCCCACAGCATAAAAAATAATCCTGAGGTTACCTTGGTGGGTAGTCAGGAATGTTAAGCACTAGAAGGCAGTAATTAAGCATGCCAGAATTTACAAGATCAAGTACAAGTTACAAAATCAAGACAAGATTTACTCCTAACCTGACTACTAAAAAGACTGAATAGTATATGCATCCTAATCTGGAAAGGTCTTTGAACATACTTCATCTAGAAATCAAACTTGGCATCTTACGGCAGCACACTTTCATAGAATAGTAGCTGTCTTTCTCTGGGTTGAGATGACAGCCACCTTGAACCTCACCAGTTCTTACAACTCCACCCCCTGCTCCACCCCCCCCCAAATTCTTGTTCAGGTAAAAAATATTAACAGTAGGCAATCTTCATTTTTGGAAACACTTTCTTTTTACATTCAAGTCAAGCTGGTGCTATTGAACCAAATCTTTAGCTGGTGTAAATTGGCATGATTCTGTTAATTTCACTGAACCTCAGATGAAGCTCAAACTCATCTCTTAGCTTCAGTGACACTCTTCTGGTCTGCACAGAGGGTTTTCCCTGCTGTTCAATGTAGTTCATGCATGGCACATTTCACTGACCATTTTCCCTCTACTTAGAGCCAGTGAGACCTCTGACCTACCTTAGGGCTTTTACAACTCAGGAACACAGCCAGAATGGTCACTCTCTCTTTGTCACCTCTTCGTAGACAACTGGAGCATGGAGCAGTGCTCAACACTCTCATATTGTGTCACTGTGCTTCTGGGACTCCTAACTGGGAGACAGTCTGGAAGAAAACTACTCCAGTTACCTTTGAATAGCTGGTATGATTCCACACTTGAGTTTTTTAGATCCCGCACACTATTAAGATGATCATCAGTCTTGCATTGTCAGCTATGAAGAATGAGCTGGGAAACCCAGCTTCTCAACGCAGGAACCCTCTTTTTGTCTGGGCTCTTTCAGCTCTGTTGCATAAAGCTCTAGCAAGATCTTCAGCTTTCCCAGGTAATCCAGCCACCTGGACCACAATAGTATTAAATGCATATTTCCTCTGGCATCTTAGAGTGGTATCCTTAGAAACTCACAGCTTAAAGAGCCAAGAGTCAGTCTGGGACTTTGTGATCATCTAATTGTATGTGCTCCCTATTCTGTGTTATCCATATGCAATTATGAACAGTGTATGTGACTTTAATTTTGATAAAAAATATAACTAAATGTACATCATAAAAATGTGTAAGTAAATTTTGAGGTAAGGGGGAAAATACAGAAAAAGATATTTGCAGCTTCTAGAGAGATCATTGCAGGCACAGAATTATGAAGCTACTCTTTTTCCCCCACCTGCTCTCTGAATTTTTCACATACCCTTGCTGTCAAACACCTTGCATTTTTTGTTGCTTTAAGTGAAAGCTAATGGTAAAAACAATGTTATGGCAAATCGAAGGAACATTTAATCTAATCGATGCCTGCTTTGAACTTCTGCAATGCTATGAAAACTTGTTAAATTAATATTTGCGTAGTGCAGCTGCTATTCATGAGCCAGGACATTGTACATTATTTAGTGGTGCATGTAGATGCCAGCAGAGCTCAGGGCTGTGGTTGCATGTCCAGAAACTTCTTGATGCTTTGTTGCAATCTGTCTCTGGTTGCACAAGTAATATCAGAATCTTAAAAGAACCTTCTGTGATGAAAGGTCAGTATTTTTCTCTCAGTCTCATTCAAAACCAACAATAACAGAAGCACATGAGAAAAGTAAAGGAAAAAGTAAGTTAACAGCACTATTTCCAACTTCAAAAGAAGTGCTGAGCAATTTCACTTTACAGGGAAGCTTCAAGTAAAAGAAACAAACTGATTAATTTGGATGAAATCAAGATGGTATTCAAAGTAAATCTGAGCACTGTTTTTCCTCATAGAATTATACTTAGTGAATGTAATGTACTTTATATTTTACGGAAAAAAAAGGCAATAAAGTCTTAACTTTACAGAACAATTTCAGCCTACACAAGAAAATGTCACACAGTAGTGTTACCTGATGGAATCCAGAACTAGATATTTCTTTCTATGTCAACAGTGCAGGTTGCCTATCAGCAAGTTATGCTGTATCCGTGTACCATTTGTTTAACAGTAAAATGTGTTCTTCTAGTGAAGAAGTCATCTTGCAGAACTGTGGGTGGAAACAGAATTATGTGAGAGCTAATACCAAGTATTTATATTGACTTGCTTATATAGCTGAAAATATCACAGAGATAGAAGCTACATGCAAGTGTGTAATTGTGAACCATTAACTGGAAAGCAGGAAATGTCAAGTGTTTATCAACAATAAATTGGCAGGACTGGCAAAATACTTTGAAGGCTGTTAGATACATACATAGGATTTCAAAGCCCAAAATTTAGCTCATATAAAGTCAAAGTAATAGCTGAAAGAAGGCAATACAGGCACTAGGTGAGAAACCTGGAAGGGAGTAATGACAAAAAGTGATCTGGAAGCTGCACCAAATTACAAAAAACTGCAAAGTTGTAACACTGTACGATTGTAATGAACAGCAGCATGTGCTTGGGTTTTGTGCATCAAAGTTTGTGTCAGTGTAGACAGAATGGAACATAAAGCTTAAATATAAAAGGTGTTTCACTATCTGAAACATAAATGCATCTATGCTAGGCTCTCTTTTATGAATTTTATGGCATGCTTCAGGCAAAATGGCTATAGTGGAGGAAATGGGAGAATAAGCAACAAAAAAGCAGAGGGGCTCAGTGGGTGAACATGTAACCAAAAAAATCAAAGCATATGAATAATCAGGAAGACAGTAATACTGTGAAAATCCAAAGCTACTTCTTAAGTCTTATTCTTGCAAAAATGTATTTTTGTAAAGAGGACACACCAATTATTATTTTATTTAAAATAAATTATTCTAAACACTATCAGAGAACAAACACCCCTACATTGTTTGTGAAAACCAAGTAAAAATGCAAAGCAAATATGCAAGGAAACTAATAACTAGTGTTTACTCAATTACTGTTTTGTACAAACAGGCAGTGTGTTTTAATACCAGTTTGTAAACATCTCCTTACCCAAACTGCATGTTCAGTTGAACATCATCTACATGCAAGTCAGTTGAAAATAAGCACATGCAAAAAAAGGCTAAAATTAAAACAAAAAAGCCCTTAAAAGCACACTAAGAAGTAGTGGAAAAAAATATGAAAAAAACCCAAGGGAAAAAAGTAACTGTTCAAATTTTTTACACGATAAACAACATTAGAAAACTGTCAACCACAGAAAGACAAAAAATTATCTACTCATCTTGTATAAACTCAGTTGTGGATTGGCAAATGGAAGATTTTAAACAAGGCTGTTTGCCAAGAAGGGAAGAAGTGGAAGTTCTGGCTGTAATGAAATAGGTTGACGACTCTTCCTCTGGAAGCAGCAGAGCAAGAGCTGTTCTTCAATGTCTCTCAAAACATCCCCCCCTTCTTTGATTATTGCAGTGAAGACCACCTGGCTCAAGACAGGCTGAATTAGGAACAGTAGAAGGACTGGAGATTTGGGGACTTTCAGCCTTTTCATTCAGGTGTTTGCATGAAGACGTAAAGGAACTATATGGAGAAAGAAGGAGTGTCCCAGCTGAGGGTCTCTTCCTTCCTGCCAGAGGAGTTTCCAGGCTGCCACAGCAATTGCCCTCAGCTGCCCCCCATCCTCTGCCAAGACAGAGGTGCTTACAATGCAGATTTCTGGGCTCTCTCCTATGAAGGACATTAAAACAGAAGATAATTTGCTTCTCAAATATAGAGGTCATTAGCTTTGATGAATAAATAAACCATGCAAACTGTAAATCCTAGTTAGGTGCTTCCCTCAGTGGATCCACTCCCTTCCTCGCTGGGACAGTTAGATTATGGATGAAAGTGAGGACATGCACCCTTTACTGAAACACCTTATTCTTCTCAAGCCGATTTTCAGGTTTCCAAGTTTTTCTACCCCCACTGTTATTGCTTGAGGAATCGTTCAGCTTTTCTATTAGGGTAAGCCAAGGATGAAGAATTTCTAGGATATGATGCAGTTCTTTATATAAGCATAAATCAGCTCAGTAGTGACGTGTTGTTACAGCCTCCTTTCAGATAACACTTTTCCCTTATTCTGTCCTCTCTCCTGAAGCGCACACCCACAGAAGGTAATGCAACCCTGTGTCACGCCGGCTGCTCAAAACCTGAGAGGAAGCTGCCCTTGAAGGTGCCCTTTCCAGCCTGGCTGTGGCCTGGCTGGCTGGGCCAGCCAGCAACTCCAATTGGGGATGCTACAGGAGTGGTTGGTCTGTTCCACAACTCAATAGGCAGCATCTCATGGGAGGAACACAGGCTCTTCTTTCCAATTTACCTTCTTTTGGGAATCTTCTGAATGTTATTAGATGCTGTAAGACCTGACCTTTAAAAGTCAGGGGTGCAATTAACCAATCTGGCCAGCTCCACATCAGCAGCTCATGCTAGCCTAGGAGAGGCAGGAACCAGACAATTCACTTCTGACTAATGTTATTACAGAGGAACAGGAGGTGGACCCAGACACTCTAATTAAACTGCAGCAGGTCTGCTCAGCAGGCTGTTATGATTGAGTGCTACACAGAGATACCGTGCAAAGCATGCTACAATCCCTGCACTTCATCTAATTACATAGCATAGCCATTTTTGTGTTGATTTGCTGGCAGTAGCCTGTCATCCAGCTGGCAAAAGAGAGGGAAGGTATCCAAAGAAATGGGGATCCTCTGCTGCCAGTGCTCTGGTCCAGAGGCCTCTATACTAACTCACTTTGTCAAAACTAGTGTGTAAAAGCATGTCAGGAGATTGGCTTCATTATTTGTGTGGGTGGCTCTCTACTTGGCTTTCATTTGTATGTCAGAGATTGCCCTGCATATAAGAGTCCCCCTGAAGATCAGAGGATTCATTTGCTCGAGTCTGATTCAGTATTTCTTTGGTGTGGGTGAAGACCTAGGCCTATGGCCGGTGCTAAACTGTCATTCCTCTCTCTCCCTGTCCCATCCACTTTAGATGTGGACTTAAATGGCAAAATAGAAAGTCTGCAGAAAGGTGAATCTTGTGGCTCTGTTGGACTTTATTGCTTTTGCTGGTATATCAGTTGGCTTGAATTGTGGACTGCATTTGTCTGTGTCAGTTTGCTGATCCCTCTTTCCACTGGGGATCTAGTGACATTTCTTGCTTCTTACTCTTGCTTTATCCGTCTCACAGTGAATTGCCTCCGGTTAACTGCAGCCTTTTTCTGTTAACACACAGAAAACCTCAGACTTAAGATAAACTACTTTTCACTTGTATCGAATGAGTCAAGCCTGAATTAATATTTTATTTAGCCTGGTAACCTACCCACTCTGCAGTACAAACATAAGTCAAACCTGGTCAATTTGTGCTGATTGTTTCAACCCCTTGTTTCTCTCATCTCTTACACAGAGAAGCAGACAAGTTTTCTTAGCAGTTCATTATGGAAGAACCACAGGCTCTCCATTTACTCACCGAGAACATTGGGCTGTCTGTAATCATCCTATCTTATGCCAAAATGACCCTGCATATTCAAGGAACCTAAATATCCTTAACAATATTGGAAGCTGAGTGTATGTAATGGGAAAAAACAAGGAGGATATTCTGAAATGTAGTCGTTAACTCCCTACAACTCTTTACCCAAGGGACAGAGATGGGCTCCTCCAGTTTGTAATCTAATGCGGGAGCATAAACCTAATCTAATATCACTTGAAGTTTTCTAATTATTTCTCAGCTAAGGCTCTGAATTGCCTCTTTTACTTGTATTTCTCTGTTTGAGTACTGCTAGTAGAATTTGCAGCCGAAAAATATACTTATTTGACTTGGAGCAAAATATTGTTTCTTAGCATGATTACCTCTGAGGAAACAAAAAACTCTTAACACTTTTTTACTTGCTCCTGATTTATGTCTGTGTTTTTTCACCTCTACTTTGCTTTCCTGTATACCATAGTAATGTTCACCCAGTTCCATGTTGATGCACAAAACTTCCAATTGTTTTAAAAAGAAGTTACAGGCATAATTAGATAAATTGCTGATATAACCTATAATGAAAGTCTAAACTGGCATAGGTGCATTAGTACTTGCAAAGCTAGTAGAGGTTGTACCTCTTGGAAATAATGAAAATGACAGTAATTGCAAGTTGTAAACAGGGAGTGAGGGCCAAGATTTTAAACACAAGTATGTCCCTAGATCTGCAAGTAAATACCAGGAACCTTGGTGCTTGTGGAAAATATGATTAGACCCCTATTTGCATCTTAAAAGCTTATATATACTTATGTTTATGGTAAATTAGAACTTTTAACAAAGGCTGATGTTGGATCTGAGCCTTTGAAAAAAAAATCTACCCTCATTGAAGTGATTGGGAAATCTTTCAAATACTTTTTGAAGAATTCCCGATCTTTTAAGTTGGGGTCATCCAAAATTTTGACAACCAGAGACCAGAGACTTTATGATCTTACAGAGCAGTGGAAAAATCTTTTTGCCAGGACTAAGTGGAAAAGAGCCATGGGCCATCAGCTGTGCAGCCATGCACCAAGTTTATGGAGTCACTAGTTACTCATTAACCTCCTTTTTTAGGATACTTGCTATTTTCCTGATCAAAGGAAGAAAAAAACCTCATACTTGCAAATCAAGTCCTATCAAAAAGAAGCATTAAAAAGTTTATATCCTACATAACCTTTTCAAATTAAATTAAAGCACATTTAATTTGGCTTAAATAATAGACTTATCCTCTCTGTGGGTGGATCACAACTTACTTGCCTATGTTTGAGAATCAAGACTCACACAGATACTGAAATCTAAGAACTAGTGGGAACTGTGGCTGGTGCTATTTGGATGAATAAGGGGAAGTACAGGGTATGGGAACATTATTACTAAGAACAAGTTCAAACCGTAGTAGCTGAAATGTTACCACACTTTTTGTCTTAAGATCTTTCTAGTGAAAAAGAAAAATAGTCCTTCCTAAAAGGGCAGGAAAAGAAGCAGTGTGTGGTCAAGCGGAAGAATGGGGAAACCTGCCACCACCTGAATTATTTCAGGTTTCCTTTCAGAAAATGTGAGGTGGGGATTGGAGGGGCAATTGTCTAAAATGGCAGCATTTTAATCATCCAGTAAAATCTCTATCAACAAGGACAATGTATGATATTCATAATGGTACTCATTTTTCTCTACATACTTCTGCTTCCCTTATATAGATTTAACTACCCTGTCCCCCCCTCAGGCCTATGATTGTACTAAACCAGCGTTTTTACCACAACCCCTTTGGCACACAACCCAGCGATATCTCTTTGGATTCATTAGTCGCCTGTTGTGGTTTACAGTGCCATGATCAGCTTTTGTTAGGCACCCTGGTCATGGCTAGCAGGAAGCTAGCTCAGGTCTGGTGGAGCAAGACCATCATGAAGCAAGAGCTGAGTCTAATCCTAGCTAGCAGTTATCATTCATGTTTCATTAGCTGTGTGTTTATGGATGTTTGTGGGATGCTGTTTTCCTCCTCTGTGAGGCTATGTGCTTTCTTTAGTAATTAGTGTAGCTTAAAGACAGATCTCCTGGAATAAATAGATGAGGCCTTTGGCTTGGTGAGAATGGCACAAAGAGACAGGTAAGCACTTGGACTGAAGCCTTCGACCAAAATTGGACACTTGTAAAGTATACCCTTCCAAGGGACTAACCCTGCCAACACACTCCACAGCAAGTGCCTACCTCCCCCCAGCAGTAACCGGTTAGCGGCTGTAGCACTCTCCACCAGCACCATCTAGACAGTTGTTGAAGCCTCAGGCGAGCAGGTGAGGAGATGATATAGCCAGCCGGTTTTTGCCCAAACAGTCAGAATTTGGCCTAACAATTCTTTTTCCAATGATTTTTGAAGTTGATTTAGTTTAACAGTATTTCATAAGAGAAAGACCAGGAGCACACCTATCCATGTAAGAGCTGTTGAGACATTGCAGTTGTACTTCAACTTACACATGAGATGGTTTTCCAGATGCAGACAAGCTTTGCAGAGCCATGAATAGTGAAACAAGTACTCAGCTTTTAAGATCAGTATTTAGTGAAATGGTTACAAGAGCCCTCAAACAGAAGGCATCAGAGGGATGAGCAGCTTTCTCTTTAGGAGGCTGTTCTACAATGCAGGAATTTCTCCTAAACCTCCCTGTTTCCAGCTACTGCAGGCACAGGGATTTCATCGTTATTTCTTTCTTGTAGGAGTGGGGCTGCTGGTATCAATTTGAGAACATTACTTATTTCATCACACCTAAACAACTCCCCAGGGGCATAAGCATCAACCTACAGAAAGAAAGGCAAAGCTGTTGATGACTTCAGTGGGTTGTGCCTCAGGCTCCATTCGAGGAAGGAAGAATTCAGTACAAAAGTCATCCCAGAAATACATAGATATGCTGAGCAATGGCAGAGCACTTCCCAGCTGTTGAAAGTTTAACAGCCCAATCAAAAATAGCCTCCTGATGCTTGTTACTTTATGAAAAATTTCAGTGGCATGTGTATGTACTGCCCTTTCATTGTCAGCTTTATTTTCAGGAATGTTTTTCTTTTTTCCAGACAGTGCTTTCTGTCACAGTGGCTTATCTGACAAGAGGTTGTAATGGCCCTGCTGCTTCTCTGCTTTCCCAGACACACTGTCCTGGCCTTCTTATCTTCTGTATCAATGACTGACATACCTTTAAATGTGGTACTTTATCTAATTAAAATGAGGGTATAACATATACCCCTTTTCTAACCAGACCATGCTCATTGCTCTTTGAATTATTCATCTCTTCTAGCCACTTCTTATGGTTTTTCGGAGGTTTTTTGATCTAAACCCTGAAGAATGGGAGGGGAGGGAATTCAGAGAATGGGAAAGAATAACTAAATTCCCCCTCCAGCTCTGACTTCAATAACAGTGGGGAGAGCATGAATCACTGCCTTGACTGCTCATCATCCAGGACAACAGGTAGGGTGGATAGAGTAGCTAAGCCTGCCTGCCTGGAGCAGGAGCATCACAGGGCAGTGCTGCTGGGGGCAGGAGCAGCATCACTACGGCTCTTATTGCATCATTCCAACCCCCCCACCCCCCCGGCCCCGCCTAGGGCTTCATCACCTCTGCCCCAGCTAGATGGGAAGGAGGTGCCATAGCCCTCCCAGGTACTCTGGGAGCCATCTAAGTGGCAAGACCACAGGGCAGGACAATACCTGTAAGTGGAAATTAAAGACCGTATATTTTCTACTAGATGAAGCCTAAACAATAATGAAGGGATCGAACTACTTTAAAAATAACTCTTACTCCTGTAAGAAAGGTGAGCAAAGCTCTAAGCTTTGGCTGAACTCAGCTGGAGCTGAAGAGTTCATCTCACTCTGTAGCAGTCATTTGCAATACAAGACGACTCATCTTTATCTCCTGGGAAGACTAGGTCAGGGTGCATCAGGAAAGTTAAAAATGCCAGATAAGTTTGCCTCCTTTTTTAAAAGCAATACAGAATCAGTGGTTATAGAATATTCTTGCTGTCTGTACACAGCCCATTGAAAATGCAGCTTCTAACAAACAATAAAATAAAATTAATGCTTTCTTTAAAGATACATCTGTGAAAGCATTGCTTCAGCATCCAAGTAAAAAAGCACTATTTATATTTGCGAAACACTTATGCTTTGTCAGCATCAGCCTATCTGTAGCCATAATCCATTCATCTGGCAGCAATACTATTACACCCAGGTTCCAGATGAAACTGAGGAATGTGCAGAGAAACTAAAGACCAAATATTTCAAAAGTTGCTTGAAGGCTGAAAGAGGAAGATAGGTCACAAAAGAAATTTCTAGAAATGCCCTTGTGTATGTGAAATCATCAAGGTGTAGGGTGTGATTTCTCCAGCAGCAAAGCCAATTTATTTCCCCACCTTTCCCACAAGACCGCCTTCTGCTCTCAGTTTGGCCACTTTGGCTGATGGAAACACTGTGCCTTTCTCAGGATCAGTGGAATGATCAAGTTTAATAATAAAAAAAATAGTCTTGGGAAAAGAGCATCTTTTGAATCAGGATAATTTAATTAATACCATGTAGAGCTCATCCCCACAAACACGTGAATCAACACAGCTGAATGAGTGGACCTGGAGAGCTGCAGACTGGGGAGTGACAATGAGAGACTTGGTGGTGAGAGGCTGACTTGAGAAAACTGGGTAAGGGCATCCTTAGAGTCCAACACCATTTAATGCTATTGAGCATCACAGTGGCTACCTCTCTGCCCTGCTGGGCACGCTGATAGCTTTGAAAATGTAATCACCTATTATTCTGGGCAAAGCCAAACAAAACCCATGGCAAGCAAAGAATATAAACTACATCTCAGACTGGCTCCCTAGCCACTGCATCACCCTTCATTATGAACAATTGGAGGTTTTCTTACTTGTCAAGTTGTAGATTCCCAGGGCTGTGTTTCCTCACAAGTCGTATGATGTCATCGTGAACAGCTAAGCAAACGCAGATTGCTGCAGTCAGTATATGGCACTCTGCAGGGCAGTAACAGGAAGAATAAGTGTATATTGCTTTATTCAGATGCTGGCAGAGAAAGTGGAATTGTTTATATTCTCTCTGCTCATGCTAAAAGCACCATGGAGTGAAACTGGGGAAGTGTTCTTAAAAAAAAAAAGCATTAAAAGAAAAATTAAGCATTGAGAGATTTGCCACACTGGCCAGAGAAAATAATAGAAGCTAATATAATCATAATTGCAAACTTCCTTATTCCTGAAGGATCTCTGAGCACTTGACACTTATCCACTGTGATGGCATGTATCTACCATACCTCAGGATGGAGGAGAGGGTCCTAGCAGGGAAAGATGACACAATACATTCACCAAATTGCTGTGGGATCTTTAACATCCCCCTAGAACAAACAGGAACTTGGTGTTTGCAGCCTCATGTAAAAGGAACGAAGAAAATCCCATCACTAAGGTCACTTTAAACTGGATAAACCACTCAATGAGATAATGACTGGAAGAGTCCTGAATGTATGACTTCTTATCTTTGCTATGTATTCAATTTCTGTGGACAAGAGAATCTCACATAGCACCTCAGATTTTTTGGGATATAACTCATTATTATTCAGTATGAGTAAATGTAACAAAGCTTCCTTTTATTACAGACTTTTAACTAATTAGCTAGCTGAGACCAGAAGAACACTCCTTGTAGCTATTACACTCTAGGGAAGCAAGGCCAGGTCTCCTGGCAGCTGTGATGAACATCATAAACTAAGTTATGTTAATCCTCTAAGTTTCAGGCTTGAGATAAGTCAGAGGTTTTACAGCATCCATTATCTACTACTATGTTTTTTTAATTTTGTTTGAAGACATGTGAAGTTTATTAGCTGAATGCCCTTAAGCATTGAAAATGAAAGCAGAAGTTTACCATTTAAATTTAGATCATGCTTTCGCCTTGCCACACACAGACACAATTTTAAAGTTTACTCTGAACAGTTCCCAGGGTTGTGTGTCCAGATTCCAAGCAGAAGGCTAATAATAACCCCTACATTATTATAGGCACAAAATGAGTGCTCATTAAACTGTAGCTTCAGCCAGAGATAGGAGATGATAGTTATTTATCAAAACAATGAATTAGTTTAAATTCATTTAATGCTGTCACTAGTACTGAGAACCAAGCACACCACACTGTAGTGTACTTAATGATGTTTATCTTTGTCCATCGTAACATGCCATATCTCTGATAGGAAGTCATTACTTCAGGTTCTGGGGTGAATTAATCTTCATACTGGCAGTGGTTGTATGGGATGAGCAGTGATGTGAGATCAGACAGATCACCAGTTAGGCTTCAGATTTAAACAGACTTTGGTCAGTAGTGATTTACTACAAGTTGCTCTCCACCCACATCCGCTCTTCAAAAGAGGTGATGCTCCAGGTGATGCTGTTAGACACCATTAGGTGTCTGCCAGTACCATCTCTCTTAGGGTCATTTTCTTTTGCCTCTGGAAATTAGCATCTCTACAGCATGTTAGAAAACCTTTATTTGGACTGAGCTTTCTTCTTCAGCTAATCATTTCTCCACTGTGCAACATACTACTTTGCATTGTGAGAGAGAAGCATGTGGTCCATAGTATTTAACTTACACTTCAATTGATCACAGCTTTTCTATCAATCACTTTTCTTGTTCTTTAGTATTACAAACCCTGCTATGAAAATGATACCTTTTTCTCTTAAAGAGCTTCTCAGCTCCTGCTGCTGTGTCTCTTAATTCTACCTTCATGTGTAATGGCAAAACTGTTTGCTGTGAAAAACTTGCTGAAAAGAATGTGCTCTCATAAATACTGTATTGTGCACTGTGTTAAAAAGTTGTAACATTTATCAATGCTTATGTCATCAGGCTTATAAAAAAGAGGATCATTAAAAATCCATGAGTCAGTTTTCAGTGTATTTTGTTGCCATCGTTCTTCCTTTCTCTATGACACAGGCAACTTGCAGACATACATCTATTGACTGATGAGCCACAAATCAGTCAATAGGGCAGATATGAACTTCTTGTGCTCACCTAAGCTCCCTTGCAAAGAAAGCTGGAAATTGCACAGGACATGAAGTCTTTCAAGATTTTCTCATATATCCTACCCCAGCTGAATTGTAATTGCAATGCAAAGTTTCTCCATGTTATCTGACATTTCCGTAGAGCCAAACCCAGAAAGCCAGGGTGTGCACGTAAAAGAAATTATGTAGCCAGGGAACAGAAGAAGCCAGGGAAGAGCTTGTTTTTCATTTTATGCGAGCTGTAGCCTCATCTGATAAAGTATACAAGGACTTAAAATAAGACAAGAAAATTATTACAGTCAGGCTGGGGAGAAGAGAGTGATAGATAGTCTGTTCAGACTCTGACCACACAGAAACAGCCAGTGCTGTCTACCAAAATGAAATAGGGAGCTCTGCATCCCTTTACAACACTGGGTTTCTGAGACTAATGGGAGAAGGTTGTACACTTTATGCCATTTCTAGTTATCATTTGTGCTTATCTGTACAGACTTAGTGAAACAGTAGCCCAGGAAGGCATTTTCTTAAAGGTACTTTTTGCCATTGTGAGGGTTACAAACACAGACAGTGATCCAGCATTAATGCCAGTGGCCTTGCTTATGGTATGCTCACTGCCCTCTCATTCAGGCTGACTCACCAGGGCCTGGTAAAACCCTATTTTTAAGCATTTAGAGGTACACCAAGTCTTCAGCCTAGCAGCAATAGAGTACATTGCACCATTCCAGAATGGGTTTGTCAGACCAGGACATACCACGTGAAACAAAATGTCTTTTGTTCCTGTCAGGAACAGCAGTCAGTAGGATGGTGACACACCAGCCAGCCCCCCTAAACTATCAAGCACTTAACCCAGCATGAGGCAAACTGGTTTGCTGAGCTCTTTACCAGCAGCCTCCCTGGCTGGGTCAGGGGAGGATTTATGGCCAGGTTGCTGCTGGCAGCCAGGACACTCTCATAGAACAGCTAGGCCTTGCAGACCAGTCCCTACCCCGACCAAATTCACACAGAGCTGGCTTTTCACTTTGTTGGAAAAATTTCTTCATCTCCTTCAGGCTTGAGTCCGCGCTCCCACCCCTGCTCCTTGGGAAAGAGGTCTATGGCTCTCCCAGGACATGCAGACCTTCTCTAATAAGGCAACTTCACTCCTCTCCCCTTTCTTCCAGTTCCTCCCATCGATCTCTTGCCTTCTGACCATGGGAAGGGAGAGAAAGCAGGAATCAGAGCAAGAGCTGAAGGAGAGCCTTAAAATAACCAACCAACCAAACCAACAACCGAAACAAACCACCCCATAACAAACAAATAAAAAAACCAAACCCAACCCAAATGCCAAAAAACAGAACAGCAACAAAAATCTCTACTCCTGCACTAGCCACTGCTTCCTTCTGTGCTCAGGCATATTCCTCCCATTGCATTGGCAGAGGATGAGGCAGTAGCTCCACACTGTCCTAGGAGCAGCTCAAGCCATCTCCAAACAGCTGGTCAGCCCTTCCTTTCAGGAGTGCCACCCAAGTAACTCATGTTGCCCATACCTTTAGCTAGGCTTAGCATTGGTAGAGCGAAATCAACTTTGAACCCTTTGGGTACATACAGTTCAGCAGAAGCCAAGTAGCTGGTGGATGCCACAGCCAAGGAACTGCATCTTTGCCATTGCCTTGTAACAGTGGCATTTGGTTAAAAAACCCCACAGTTTAATACCACACATTTCTTCAGTGCAATACAAAATCACACTGGAGTGAATAAAAGAACAAAATGGAGGCTACTGAGGTTGGATTTGTTTGTTTGTTTGTTTTAAATCTGCATTTCCTAAGTTGCAGGTTCTTTGAAAACAAATGGTGAGGTGTTCAGGCATTTCATCTGAAGGAGAAATCTAAAAAACCTAGCTTCCTTCCAAAAAAATGGCCTGTTTAAAGTGCATTTTCTAACAAAAATTCATTCATACAAAAATGTTTTTACAATAATCAGAAGATAATTCTGCCATCTAAATTATTATAGAATTCTGTCCTTTATTTCCTTCCTTTCTTTTTCCTTTTTAAAGATGGCAAACTAATTTGACCAAAAGGAGAGAGATGTTTTCTAAAGTCAACATGGAGAGAAATGTAAGGGAAAATATACAAGATAGCTATAGCTCCCTGAAATTTTTGTTAACTTGAGATTGTCTTAATGAAGTTCTAGATTTTTTAAGAAAAAAGCTTTCCACCCCTTTTTTCTTCTGAAATTTTTTTCTTTCTTTTTTCAATTATTTCTCAAATAAATAAAAGGTTGATTGTTGTTTTTTTTTACCTTGAGATGGAAGGTGAGGTTTAGGTAAAAGTTTTATACTGAGAATCCTATTCTACTTTACTTTACTCTGCCCAGTGTCTTTCAAAACAGCAAAGTCAAACCTACCTATATCAGTCATCTAAAACAAGAACAGTTATTTGTGTGATTTCATCCTTGAAACTTGCTGTACAGCCGAATCACAAATGTACTCTGTCTCAGACACACAAATGTCTGGAGGTGTTACCATTAACTTGTTTTGGAAAACCATATGTGTTAGTAATAGCACACCAGAAATTTTAGTCTTCACAAAGGGGTGACAGAACAAGTTATACAATGACGTCAAGAGGGAAGACAGTAGAAGTATGGATATTGCACACTGTTCCTAAAATGATCAAAACCATTAGACACACCAGTCTGATAATTTACCTTTTATGTGAGAGGAGACCTGTGAAATAACCTTATATTGGAACAATATAATATGGAATGGGATAATGTAATATAAATTAAGCCTCCTGTTTGTATTCCATATGCAGCAACTGTTGTAAAAAAAATGCCTCCAGCACTGAAGGCAATGGGCAGAACACTGCTGTAAAAATCCTCATGTTCAGTGATGATGGGATGAATGACTCTTATACTGTATATTTTGTGGAATTCACAGTAGACCGTTTCAGATGAATATATGATGAGGCTCTTCTACTGTGAAATTACCACGCCAGAAGCAAGACAAGAAACTCTTCCTGCTATTAACATTAGGATGCGGATATAATCAAAGATTTTGACAAATGACTCCTGTATTTTCCATATTCAGTACTGAATGAGGGAAGACGCCTTCATTCTGCTAACATGCCTGTGCCAAGGTTGCTTTCTCCCCAGTCTCTGAATAGTGGCAAATTTTGCCTCTAATCTGGAGGCAAGACATCTCTGTCAGTGAAGGGAGATACTGATGACTCCCTAACATCAGACTCAATTTTTGCAAAAGCTGCAAGCCTACAAAAGTAGAATGGGGCATAGCTAGATGTTGCAGGAGAGCTGGAGCATCCACAAGATGCCGTGCCTGGGCATACAGAGACAGGTGGCAACCCTAGGTCTGGGCAGCCCACGCATGGTCTGGCTGTTGAATAAGCGAGGAGAAACATGCAGGGAACAGAGCACTGCATAAACATTCACCCTGGAAATAAGTGTGGACACAGGTAGAGCAAATACCCTTGTGCAAGTTGGGAAATGGATGGCTCACCTTTCTGTTTCATGACCACCTGCAAGAATTAGTTTCATTGCGCTGAAGTCGATAATTTTTATGTTCATTTTCAGTGGCAGCAGAAGTAAACTAATGTGCATGCTCTGATAAAAGCACAAGTTATTGTTTACTTCATTCCTTGCAATTAAATGCGCTTGCAAAATAATTTGAGGTAGTGCTTCCTTCCAGCCTGCTATTAAGACAGATGAGATTAAATTAGTAAACACACCATGCTATGGAATACCAGAGTTTCAGGTGAGCTCCTTTTTTCCAGACCCTTTTCACTGAAAAGTTCCTAAAATCAGGTACTTCCCACACCATTAAAATGCAGTTGCATCTGAGATAAACTGAAATTACCACTGACAAAAGAAACACTCCCCAAAACTTGGCAATAGAAACTGAAAAGTGACAGTGATTTTAAAAATGATACCAATTACAAGAATATCCTGATGAAGACTGCTCAAACAGATGAGTTGGACTATGGTCTCTGTCTCTTCCACAGTAGCACAGTCCTTTCAAACAACTTGTCAAAGGAAGGTCAGTCATTGACATCTAATTGAACAACCTACTGAATTTGCATCTGAAGCAGTCTTTGGCTTTGGAGTCCTGGTACATGCTTATTTACTGTAAAGATAAATCCGATATACAGTGCTTAATTTTTATATTTGAAAGTATGTTAGTGTTTTTAAAATACTTGAAATAGGATATTGGTTTAGTCCGTGATCCTGCTAGGGCAATTAGATAGAGACTTGAGACAGGTATTCCAGTCCCTTTATTCCCCACCAGAACAAAAACACATTTGAACCATTTTTTATGTTCAGATTGGTGTCCACAAAACTGAAGCCCACATCACCACCACTGAAGAAAAAAGATTTATATTACACTAAGCAACATAACCTCCTGAAAAGCAAGAGTAACACATTTCGTCACATAGCCGTTCAATCCTAGTCTGTATTTATTATTATGTAGTATGTGCACATATGCACTGTTATATATATACTGTTTTATTTCTACTGCTGTGAATACTCCTGTTGATGTCTCACCACTCATACCTCCACATCACTGAATTGCCAGAGATACTGTCAAAACTGAGTCAAACCCAGGCCCATGGACGCAGAGCCAGAAGTAATGACTGCATATTTACATCCATGATGTTCCAGGATGGAACCACACACACACACACCCCCTAACGACCTGCATTTTCAGGAGCAAATTAAGTTCTCATGGTAGTGCCTTTAAAACAAATCATTACTTCCCAAAGCTGGATACAGGACTGTTTAAGGAGGCAGCACATCACATGCCAGAATCCCATGGCGCAGCACCATCCTGCAGGCTGGAGCTCGCCCCATGCTCCAAGTGGACCAGTGGCCTCCGAGAATGCAAATGGGGGATATATTTAATAAAAATTAAACACTAGGTTTGTGAAAGTGCCTTTTGATCATTATAGCCTCTGGTTTGAACCACTTTGGTGTCTCCTGCCAAGTATGGTTTACTGATGACACATCATCATGACACCAGGAATGGACTTGTTGATAAGTTAAATAATGGCACTGCTTGCAGACCATTTTTGTAGCTAAAAATTCTCATGGCATAAAAGAGTCATCATACAGTTATTTCACTGTGGAGAACTTTTTTTTTTTCTTAGAATAACTTTGAACTCTGTAGCTTTTGGGGAAGATGGGTGTTTTTCAAATAAAACCCTGCTTCCATTCTTCCTCCAAAAGCTCAGCTTGTATTAGCTGGAACAATAACAAATTCATGAAAATATGTATTCAGGCAGACTGTAAATTTAGCCAGAGCATTTACATGTTACTAAATCCAAACAAAGATCTAAAGCAAGACGCAAAACACCACCAAAAAAAAACCAACAAAACAAACAAAAACCCAAACTGTTCCAAAAGATATAGACTGAGATTTTTAAAGCTGAGTAAGGGACTCAGTCACACAAGTCTCAAAGAAACTGATTAATTATGTGGTTGGTAATCCCAGTTTAAATGCCAAGTTAATTCCTGATATAACTTCATTGTCTTCAATGGAGTTACACTGCAAATGTATTTGACAGATAGTCATGTTTCTTCTCCAAGAATAACTTCTAAGGCAGAAGGTTTAAACATGAGTGAATGAAAGCCCTGGGCCAAGTTCTACCCTAATTTAAACCCTGTGCAAAAACAGCTGACTTGGAAGTGAGGGTGTAAGGAGAGGCAGAAAGAGACATGAGTCTGTTCTTCCTTTGCTGGGACATTACATCAATTCCCTTAGGTAATGGTCATGTCTCCGAAAAACACAGCAGGAATCCAAATTGCAGTTTGCTGGAGATTCTTTCCTTCCAAGCCTGCAAGGTCTTGTATTTCACAAGTAGTAAGTGTTCAGGGAAGAGCATGGACTAGTCACAGTGGAGGACCATGAAATTAACTTCCATTAGGTACTGCATCCATCCAAATCTTGCCTGCCTCAAAATGCATTTAATCTTCTTTGAGAATGAGCACTGGAAACGGTCATTTTATTATGAACATTGGAATTAGTCAGCTAATTTAATCAGAAAATAGTGCATTTCAGACATTCTCAAACTCAATGTTGTTTTGAATCAAAATCCAGTATTTAGATTATTTTTTTAGTTCATTGGGTTATTTTTGGCTTATTATTAGCATTAGAGCTAAGCACGTCTGAATAAGGCTGATGGATGAAACAGATTACACACACCTTTGCTAAGGTGAGAAGGAAGTAATGCCCATGTCAACTCTTTGTATGTAGCATTGCTAAGGATGCAGGGAAGTTTTATTGCTTTGCCTGAAGTGTCATTTATGCCAGTGGCAGATATTTGAGTACTACAACTCTAAGTGTAGTGAATTCCTAATGTCCTCACTTCTGATTCTTTTACTGGTGGAGTTTATTTTACTAAAACAAAAGTGATGTAATCTGGCAGTAAGTGAGCTCAACATAAACAAAATGGCTCCGCAGTAATACTCCTGAGCTAGGGGGATCATTGCTAGGGCAGACAGTGCGAGCCAGCAAGCTGGTCTCCAGACTGACAGCCCGAATACTTGGATGCCCTTCCCAGCTCCCCTCTCATTGACTATTTTCAGTCAAATCAGATAGCAAAGTCAAATACGTTGTTTTAATACTCAACTGGATGTCAGGGGCTCATCTGCTAAGCACCCCTAGTGAGGCAAAAGTGAAGAGATTTCCCTTCCAACATAATTTGCAGTAGTTATAAACAGGACAGACACTGGATCAAGAGCATCTCACATACCCCATCTGTGAAATGCAGCTGCTGATCTTCAGGCTTGTAAAAATGTGTGGAAGTGAAAAGCTTCATAGGATGGACTGTGACCGTTGCTATGACTGAGAGCAAGGAGTATTTTGAGGCAATCAGACAGGCCAGAAGCAGCGGGACTGAGCAGAGACAGATCCTCAGGAACAGCAGCTCTGTAAATCCCCAACTGTGCGCACCCCCAAAGCTGGTACACAGGACATGGCTCTGAAGCTGACACTTCCCCACTCACCTGGAGTTGTGCTGAGTTAGCGTTTTCTTCCCATCACCAGGCCCAAGCAAGCCTTATGCAAGTACTTTATTACCAGCAGTGCCTAGTGAGCAACTCGCTGGGCTTGCCATGCTCCCCACTGGGACCTGCCAGTGAGGGAGACTAATTGCCATCTGGCTCTACGTATGGCAGCCACCTCCCACCCTTTATTTCTTTTCTTCACCTCCCTCCTGTGTATGTGATTATTTGTTATTTCTGCATAACAGAACTCCCTGCTGGAGGCAAATGCAACCTACTCTTCCCCTCCTCACCAGAGCTCACATCTGTGATCTCTAATTCTTCACCTTTGTAGCACTCAACGCCCATACCATTTCATCCCACGTACATAGCTGTACCTCTCTTCTCCCAGGCTCATCTCAGCTGCTGCAGTCCAGTTCATCCTTTCCTTCTTATCACATGTCACCTTCTCACCCCCTTCATTTGGGCTACCTCCAAAATCAGCTCTTCTCTCTTTTTTTCCTTCAGAGCTGCTGCTTTCTGTCACCTGTCTCAGACATTAGTGCTTGACAGGCTTTCTTCCAGTCCCCATTGTCACTTTGATCCTCCTCTCCAGCAATTTCCATTTACAAGTACAAGGTTGTGATAACTAAGTGGACCATGTTTAAATATAAAAATTGCTGGATAAGTTCCCCAACTCTCTTCTGCCTTTTCTCTCTCTCCATTAGCTACTCCAAGTCCAAGCACAGGCTCAGGGTAGGGCACTGCAACACAGGTTGCACATCACTGCTTCTCCTTCAGGGTATAGCTGTGAAATAAAGCATTTTTAAATCTGTTCTTGAAAAAGAAGATGGTAAGGAGTCTTCTGAAAGCATGTTGGTAGAGCTTTTACCCTGCAGTGCTTCCCCTATCAAACATGACTGGGGAAACAAAACATGTTAGCCCATAGAACATGCTGTGTATTTTACTAGTAATTAGAGAACCTATTACTAGCAATTAGAGAAGAGTCATGACCAAACTTTTGAAACATCAAGATGTTTAAGCTGTTCCAGCTGAGGTAAAATGTGAGGGTAAAAGACCTGATGTAGACATCATCATGGATGGAAAATAAGCTACACAGAGAACTTATTGTAGTATAATGACATCCATGTTAGGACTACAACTTGAAAAGTTACTTTGGCTAAGAATTGCCACATTCACTCTGAGGGCCAAGGAGAGCATTCCTGAAAAGG
>NW_010206766.1:33233-77969 GCF_000695765.1 Mesitornis unicolor
AAAAAATACTGAAAAATAGGATTTCCTAAGGAAAATAGAAACTTAAAATAGCACCGATTTAAAATTTCTTCTTTTGCGGTGATCTCATTTCCTTAGGATCAGTTTCTTATTACCCCTCCAAGTGTGAGGCAGAGTTAAATCTTCCTGCAAATTAATGTTCTGATTGTATTTAAAAAATAAGTTCCAATTAAGCAAAGCTTAATTAATTATATTTATTCTACAGATTGAGTGTTGCCTTGTCCTACTCTTGGGCACATAAATCTGGGATGTGGAGCATTTCAAGGCTTTAATTTTGAAAAGGATCAGAATTGGATTTAGCTGTCACCTTTTACTGTCTGTCTGTAACTGAAAGAGAAATGGAACAATCCTGAAGGGTTGATGACAAGGCGGACTTTTCCTATAGCTGAAATCACTGCTGTCACACCTTTAGTTCCATTTTGGAAATACAAAAATGATTTTTAATAGTTGCTAGTGGTGAATGCTTCATTTACACCACTAGAAATTTAAGGCACTGCTTAGTTTTAAATTAGAACATAATCAATATCCTATCAAAGCCTTTATGGGTTGTTTTTAAAGGGCATGGAAGGATAGAAAAAATTAAAAGAAGAACATAAGTAGCAAAATCTTAAACCATAAACTGAAATTGAGAACTAGTTATCCAACTAGTGCTCCAAAAATCTAAACCTTTATTTTTACTACTGCGAATTCATTAATAGCATTTGTTGATCATCAAGTGACAAGTAGACAAAACATGGAAGATAAATTTTTGCAAATAAGGCATGCCAAAATACAGAAGGAAGCTATTTAGCCGATTATATGTTTACCTTACAAGGTTTAAAATCTGAAAGGAAAGTTTTAAGATTTAAATTATTTTGAACACCCCTAGTTTTGAAGCTTCAAAGCATCCTGGTTCAAAACCTGCTGAGCCTTTATCCACTGGTTATAGAAAATCTAAAGCATCCAAAATAATGGGTTTTTTCCAAAGGTCATCTCCTCACAGCACCATAAATGAGGTTGTTTTGGCCTTTTAATGGTAGAGTCTATTGTGACAAAAAAAAAAAGAAAGAAAAAAAAGGAAAAAGTTAGAGACTACCATTAAAAACCTCCTGGTATTCTTTGTCTTGCATTGTTACATGGGGAATGATTAATGCTGTAAAGAGATTTGTTTTTTTTCATTTTGTTTTCCCTATCCAAAAGTGTATAGTGGGCCATAAACAGAGAGAAGTTCTCAACTGCTGCTGTAAGCAATGCTGAAATCTTCTTCCAGTTCAGGAGAGCTGCTACATGCCCATTCACTCAGAAAAGTTTGCTGGGAAAGCTTTAAAAACCAGATGAGTTGATGGCTTGTGCATCTCACCTGGAATCTTTTGTTCCTCCAGCTCTTGTCGTACGCTTCCTGACGAAACGGTTCATCTGGGAGTATGACCCGACACTAGGTAGGTTGCATTTAATTCTGTACATATGGTGTGCTGTATATAATAGCACAGCTGAAGTAATGGAAAGTCATAGAGTTAAAATTCCAACCCTCAATGAACCTTTAGATTTGCTGTAAAAAGCTTCTCTATGGTCATTTAAAGCTGGAACAAATTATTACCTAAGATGGCAGAATAGAGAAGGAGTAACACACTCAAACGAAAGCAGAATTAATATACGAGGCATACTTCTGCCCACACAGAAGTCAGTGGGAATTTTACCATTGAAAGCAATTGTGTTAGTATTTCACTCTGAAAATTATTTAGTGTACGATCAGTTTTCTGCTCTTGGATAATCCAAGCATTAGCTACTAGAGAATGAGATGGCTGAGATACAGATCTCAAAAATTCAAGAGGAAAAATAATCCATAACAACCCAAACCAAAACTGTAGGTACTTACAGTCAGTCTACCTAGATTTAGGTAAGTTTTTTGTCCTCACTTGTAAAATATATTGCATCTCACTTTCTGGTTGACGAGATAGGAACACCAGTCATCAAAAGAGCATCCACATGTCTCTTCCACTGCTCCCACTTGGCTGTGTCAGGTCTGGCATTTTTGAGAAGCTGGGGCAGGTTTCTCAAAAAACCCTGTCAAAACGTTGCTCTGAATTAGAGGCCTTGCTTGAAAATTTGGGCCAAGCTCCCATTTCTTTGTATTTCCTAAGTTAGCATATATTTGAATGCTCTGCACCAGGGAAAATCCAGGTCAAGAAGTCAGAGATGAGGCATTCACATCTCAGAAGGCCTCTTCAGTACCTCAGGACTAAGTGATTTGCACATCAAGTAAAGGGCCTGGAAATTTCCTTTTCTCCTACAATCTGTTGCTGTCTCCTTCCTAACTCTTCTTGGAGGCTCACATACAGATCGTGCAGTTTAATACCTATTTCTTTGTTAGTGTTCTTTCTCTAAAAGGTCAAATTAAAGAAATAGAGAACACCATAAACTTGCACAGCAGAATCAAAGATGAAAGTTTAATACATTTTATTGCAAAACCCAGGCAACCCTTTCAACAAAGCTAAGTATCCACTATTGTACTAAGTATCTTCATCTGGTAAAAAGAAGAAAATACAGATATCAGAAATTTCATCTTGGTGAAAATAGTTCTCAGAACAACCTCAACTTGAATACATTCTTTTGTCTGCTCATATCAATACCTTCATCAGTGAATTACATGCCAGCTGCCTTGTATTGCACAGTGGGATGTTCAGTATAATGTTTTATTAGTATTATTAGCATTAGTGCTTCACATTTCTATCACTAATGTATCATTTTAAGAACTTGACAATAGAAGTATATCAAGTGTTTTGTATCAGTGTAGTCCGAGTTAATTCATGCCTTACAAGGACACTGCGTGCAGAAGTATCCTTGTTGCCTTGTTTAAACACACAGGCTAAGTTATTAGCAAGCTGCAAGGTTTATTATTTTTTGCCCCATTATGAAGGCCCAATGTCTTTTTTTGGTGTACAAGACTTGACATTTGTTTCTGTTTTACAACTGAATACAACTTCAAATTAGCCATGCCCTTCAGGAGTCTAATATTCTTCTGTTTGCAACACAGAAAGCTTTTCTGCAGACAATGGTCCTATCTCAATAAAACAAAATTTAAATTTCTTCTGACATACTGAATTCTACATTTCCATTCAGTTTAGAGGATAAGAGCTTAAATCATGTATTACAGTTATTGCAAAGCTAAATGCTTTAAGTTACTCAGAGGAAAAGGTTTGAGAAATGCAAAAATAATAAACTATTATCAATAATTTACTTAATCACAATAATCTTTGGTGGAAGCTGCCCACCAGGTTTTTAAAGTACTGCTTTTTCAAACTATGGATCACAATAGGATTCAAAAGAGGCCCAGAGGTGTTAGAAAAAAAAATCTCCCAAAATTCTAACCACTATTCAGGCCTTCAGACAACAATCAGAAAGGCACTGTACCTTCCAAAGCTTTGAGAAACACTGCTTTAAAGAACCCATTTCTGTCTTTATCATTATCTTCCTGCAGTGATTTAGCAGCCAATTACATGTAAACATCACTGAGCTGAATTTACTGAGACGTTTTAGCTGAATAGATTAAATTCTTTTTAGTAGTCATGGACTGGCAGTTGATTGGAAAGTTGGGTATCTATATATTCTACCAATATGAAAAGTTTAAGCTGTGTCAGTGAGACCCATTTCTGTATAGTGAGAATAAGTAGCTTTGTCAAGTGATTTTGAAATGGCAGGAATAAAACAGATGCAAACTATCTAGCTACTAAGCAACAGGAAGTTTTGCCAAAAATCACTGGGGCTGTGACAAAAAATGTCATAGTTTATTTCTCACGTCAAGTTTTCAACCGCTCATTAGCCCTCTGATACAAGGAATCCCCGGATAATTACTATTTTTAGGAAAACTTTCGCCAAGCTGTACAAGTCCTGATGGAAATTCAACATTATCCTAAAATAAGCATCAGGGTAAAAAAACCTTCTTCTCTTTTATTTCAAGGGTGACACATTCTAACTGGAAAGGCAAAAACACACCTTATAAATATTCTTTACTACTCTAACCTGCCAGATGAAAATGAAGGACCATATTTTTAGCAGCATCTGGATATACTGCTGTGTCTCCAGGAGCCAAACTACAAACCACAAAATAACATTTGCTGACGGGAGGAGCATCACTGAATCTTGCAAGCTTTGGCTCATGGAGCTGCTGCTGAAGTCAGGGCTTTGCAGCTCTGCCACTTTTGTGCGTGATGTTGGACCTGTGCAAGCATCAGTAGGACAGCTGCATCTTTGCAAAAGTACACATCGCTCTGCTTTTTATTTTACTGTTCTCAGCCAAGGGGTAACAACTGCAGCAAAGGTCATTTTCTGGGGAGTCTTAACTGTCAGCTTTGACTTCTCTATCATTTCTTAACTGGCAAATCACTGTTACCATCTTGGCATGTTTTTTGTTTGTTTGTTTTGTTTTGTTTGTTTCTTTTTTTTAACTACCTAATCTATCAGGCTAAGTGGCTAGCTGACATTATCAAGGCAAATTAGTTTCCACTTTCAATCCTTATTTACAATAAGTCACATAACTATCCCATATGTGCAACACAATTAGAAGGTCCAATGAAAGAGCTCTGTGTAGAAATAGACTAGAACTGCACAGTTAAAAAATACATGCAGTTGTTTTCTAAATGACTAACTATATGAATTCAGCATTAAACTTAGTCCTTTTTAGCTCATTAAATATGTACTGAAAAAAGGGGTTGGATTACCACATGGATTTCACCAAAATTAATTATTGTTTATATGTTTTTTAAACAGAACACAACTCGCAAATTAATAAGCAAATTCAGTGTGGTGTTAGAAGACCTAAAATCACCTGGCCTAGTTAGGGCACCACTGAAGCCACAGCCTAAAAGTGCTTCAAAAACATAAGCCACACGTCCGCCGTGGATTTAACACAGATCTGGAAATTTGTGCTATATTTCTTTTTTGCTCTATGAAGAGATTCATAGAAGCAGCACAAAACCAAGGGATCCTATGTACTATTTCAGCAGTGCTTGCCAGGATCCAGGTGGCAGCAGGCTGACAATTTGCCTGCCACTGAGGCTACTTGGCTCGGGGGGAGTTTGCAGTCTGCAAGCAGCCACCCTTGCAGCAGCACCACTGCAGGAGGTCCTCTCGGGTCTTGACCACCCCAGCACTGCCACAAAACAAGACATGTATAAATATGTAACACCTGCCAGCTTACATCAGCTCAGGGTGGGCATCCTCTATGGGGATGAGTTTAAGGTGGAGATGCAAAGACCTTTATTTGGCCACCTTCCCTTTGTAGGTAAACTCCTGGCCTGAATGTAGGACTACCAGACTTCACATCATGATTTTCAGTGCTGCTGTGAATAGCTGCGCTTCTCAGTGCCAGTAAATAGGAATAATAGTGTGGATCTCAGCATTTTCTGCCATGAGCTAGTGGCAGTGCCCAGAATTTAGGATGCTTTCATGTGACCTCAAGGATAGCAAGAGATTGTGGTTTGCCATCAAACAAGTAATATTTAATTGATTTTAAAATTGGAGATGCTGAAGCACAGTAAGTTATCAAGGGAACTGGTAAATTTATTTTTCTTGGGGGAGCAAAAGAGGAGAAGGAAGCCTGAAAAGTCATCACAGCAGTAGACAGATACAACTGATGGACTGCAGAATACTTCAGGGGCAACAGCGAATTACCTGCCTCCATAAGTCATGACATGCAAGGAGAATCTCCTGGATCAAATGATGACTGAAGAAAATTCATCGGAGCTATGGCTAAGTGGGTGCTTTTTAAAATAAGTTTTGCAGTATTTCTCTGAGAACACATTTGTTGACATTGTTGACAATTCGCTTATCTAGAAACATAGCTGGGATATCCAAAATATTTTTAAAAAATAAAACTCAGGTACTTTCTGAGGCACAGGGACTTAAAACATTCATTTTTGTTGTATACAGGGGGAAAAAAAGCACCAAGGAAATGTAGGAGACAGGTTCCTCAGTTCTTTACTTGGTTCTGTCCCTGATTTGTTGCCCGCAGTCTCTGCCTCTGCTTCTCACCTATAAAATCCTTCAGCTTATAGAAGGGTTGTAAATCCTTTAAGCAGCTGGCACTCACAGAGTTAAGACTCACATACCAAAGGTGCACAGAAACACCAAGCAATTCTCCAAAGACTGAATTTTAAACAAAAACAAAAGTCTGCTTATAAAGTAACTTCAACCAAAGAGATAATATTTTTGTTGACCTTTCTAAAAGTCTCTTGGCTGTCTCACACTACCCCTAGATGTCTTTCTCTTGCTGTTCACATATTTCATACAACTTTGCTAATCCTCTGAAAGGAAAACTGTCTCTGAGCAGATAATCAGCAGCACAGTGCATGACAGACTGGCCTGTATATGAAGGTAAAGAAAGATAGAAAGCATAGGAGTTTATTTAATTTGAATGGTATAGAGAAAAGACTATTCATTACTTTGAAGAAACAAAGGTAATCCTTAAGAAACGTGAGACTTCACAAAAATATAAACTTTGCTAGGACTACTAGATTAATAGTGACATTTTTAAAGAGTATTTCTTCCAACTATGTCACAATTTGTTTAAGTCACTCAGGTTTTTATTCACTCTTTTTCTACTGGGAGGAGAGAAAAAACCTGAGTTGGTGTGTCCATAAAGTCCTATCTGATGCAACATACAGACAGCCCATAAGACACCGTCAAACATGGGTAAAATGTGTAGGTATCAGTAAAGCAGCAAAGACAGGAGATAAGGCAGCAAAAATTCCTGTACCACTAGCTTGATCATGAAAGCCCCATGGTTCTTCTCCAGCATAACATGAAGCAGCCAAAGGGCTGCAGAAAGGTATGCTAGGTAAAGAAGTGCTTGAGGGAGGGAGACAGACACCTCTATTAGTGCCCTGAATTATCTCACAGCAGAGAACATCTCCTGTAGACCAGCTCAAGACATACAAATTTCACTGCTGTGTCAAGAGTAGCAGAAATCACTTTGCAAAGATACTGTTTGCATTGACAAGAAAACTTTTCCCTTTGGAAAGCTTGTTGCAAGGGAGATTATTTATACATTAGAATGGTAGTTTTGCCTATGTAACCACATCTGTAGCTGGGGCTTTTGTTAGCAAAATTGTGTCATTCAGGGACTGCAAGAGAAGTTTGCAGATACCATACATAATGTAATTAACATTACAGCCCTAGCAAATATTGCTAGCCTGAGTTTCTTTTCTGCACCTGAAATACAGAACTGTACAAACAGAAAGGAGTGGGAATATATGCAGACTAGCTTCCATCAGAATGGTTGATTACCAGAAACGGCTTAACAGTGGGAGCCAAGACCTTGCTAAAAATAATTTACTCTAGTAAGAGAAGATGCATGAACTACCTTTCTGGGCTAATTTTGTGCCAGTGTAGCCATTAAAGAGAGCTCAGGTCCAAATACAGTTCTCAAGGACTGTCTTTGCTCTATGGTTTATTCAGCTAATACATTATCTGAATAGCTGGAATACTGTCTGGATACAAACTCCTCATCCCCAGGATTGCTTTACCTGCTGCAGATCACAAGTTGAAGAAGCATATGCCTTTGTATATTGTAGATTTCTAGTTTTCTTGACTTGTGACTCACTCAGCAAGTTTGTCTTAACACTCCTGAAGGTTTACTGCCTGCCTCCACCATAAAAATACTGACTCCCAGCAGCACAGCTGAGAGAGAAACTTCCCAGACAGCAAACAGAACTTTTAACAAAGGGGCCCATGCTAAAATAAGTGTTAATAAATCATTAACTGATGGTTCCTTCAGCCCTATAGTGTAAAGGTTGACAGACCAGCAGCCCCAGGAGGAAGGCAGCTGGGGGAAGCCTCCACTCCCAGTCCTCTCTCCCTCCTGCTGCACAACAGGATGCTGCAATCTATGCAGTGCTATACACCAGATCATCAACATGCTCGCAATTAAAAATAACCATTTCCCAAAGTGAGCAAAAGAGGAGAGATTTCTACTGTCATCTTGCAGAACTTTACCTTCTGCATATTTCATCTGAACACCCATGTTGACAACTACAGCTTATCCAAGCACAAGCTAGAAATAACATATGTGGTCCAGTATCGACTTTCAGCCAAAAAGTGAGATGTAATGGCAACCAACCATTTGAGGCTAGGAGGAATGGCTGCCAACCTGTGTTTCAGTGAGTACCATGACAAATGTGTATATGCTTAATAATTTGCTGGAAAACAGCCTCATTTTCATGCCAGACTCTAGCCATTAGAATCCTCAATTTTTACTAACAGAATTAGTCATTCCTTCTGCCACAGTGCTTTACAGGAGATCCAGTCCTCAATAGTCCAGATTGTGCCTTACTCAGTATCTTCCTGGGCTTCTATTTTTCCCCACTTCAAAGCAGTAGAAACATTATTTAACTTGATATACATTTAATATGTTATGTAATTTTTACTATTCTCCTCAGCAGTAGGAATTTGTACTGAATGTATTATGGCAAGGAACCATGAAAGTGTTCCTGATTCCTCTGAGGTGTTTGTAAGGAAATGGACTGGTATGGCCAAGAGCACCTTAAACCTCCAACACTGGCTTCTAAAATGCTCAACAGATACTTGAAATGATGAAACTGTAATTGAGAGCAGCAGAGGAAGATGCTTAAAATAACATGGGAAGAAGTTATCTGAAAATGTGGTTTGTTTTCTTTCATATGAGTCTCAAGATGTAGATATTCCTGATGCCAGTAATAAAAATATTGCCTTTTTACGGTAGCTCTACAGACAGCAAAAATCACAAATGGCAGTGGCTCTTCTTGCTGTAGCTACAGCTGCAAAATATTTTGCCCCTACTTTTCTTGCTCATCATATTCTGAAATGTTCTCCAGATGAGCAGAAATTTCCAGTGCTTGCTTTTGCACCTTCAGGAGAGCAGGCTTTTTTTTCTTTGCTTGCTTTAGGTGTGAGAAAAGTCTCACTGGTTAGATTTCATTTATATTTGCAGAAATAAGGTGAAACTCACAGCTTCACTAACAAAATCTTCTTGCCACAGTCAAACAAAAGTGTAGCAAAATATGGTTTATTTAGATTTAAATTTGTCATGTGCATAATTCCCACCAGGAACCAATGCCTCTGCTTAACATTGGTGGGAAAATTAAATCAGAAAATTAAAAAAAGTTAAAGCCCTGAAGGTTACTCCCTGCTAGTTAGTGCTGCTCCAGCTTTGTTGGTTTTGTTTTAGCATGCCTTAACAAATCCAGTTCCTGGGTATCTATACACATTTTTTCTGCCTATTGTATTCTAAAGTTTCTATTTGGAGGCCAATAGTGTTATTTATTGAAAACATGAATGCATCAAGAGAAAATGCTTTTCTGTAAACTAGTTTTACATCTCCCACGTGTTCTACCTAAAAGCCAAATTTTGGGGATGCAACAGATCCTCTCATATCAAGATGAGAACTTTATAGTCTAGTGGGGCCATGTACTAGCCATCTAGTTTCCTTCACATTTTATTAAAAATAGGAAACCATGATAAAAAACAAACTGCACACTAAGCAGCAGACCTAATGAAGCCTAATTTCTTCTAAATGTGTTCTCTGTATTTCATACTGCAGTAGCTGTTTTCTTTGCATGTGGTTCCTGCACTCTACAGAGCATCCTGTGTCCCCCTTGAGTCCTCACGACATACTCACTGCCTGCAGTGCCTCCCACATCCTTTTTTTATGCTCAGCTTTAATATGACTAGTTTGGGAATACCTGTGGTACTGCAGTCACAACTCTGATTGCAGCAAATCTAGTCTTGTATAAAGCAGCCAAAGGAGCCAAAAATGAAGTTAGAAAAGAAATAAACTCCTTTGCACATCACCATATAAATTCCAAAAGCAGTATTCACAACAGCACACTGTGTGTTAAGCAGGCTAGAGTCCCTAGAGTTGAATTAAATATCACTGCAAACAAATACCTTATTCTTTCATACACATTTTGGTTTAAATGTGTAGCTTGAAATGAATGTTGGTGTAGTATGATAGTCATCCACATAAACGACATCACAGGCACTGGAACTTTTGCTTCTGTATTCCCAGGCTCTTGGGGTTTACACATGCAGAAACACTTAGGACATTGAGGAGTCCTATCAGAGCTGTCAGTCACAGTGTTTCCTTTCAGTAACTTTCTTTTTTATTACCTTTTCTTCTTTTACACTTGATAATAATGATGGCAATAACAATGCATGGTATATCATTTGATGGTATTACTGATAAATAATACATAACACAACTGTGCTTCATTTTGGGTCCGTAAAATCAGTTAATAAAGAGTTGTGAGGATATACTGCATTAGCATTAGAAATACATTGTAAATCCACAATGGCAGTACTGTGGTTACAGTAAAACCACTGATGGTTGCAAAATAAAATCCCTCCTGTAAGGTAGATAATGGATGTATTGAGTAACAGCCAGACACAAGCAAGAAAAAAGCATTCAGCTGAGTTTTGGGAAGAGCTGGGCTGAGGGTAAGGCGAAGGCATGAGAGATTTTCTGAGTCAGGAAGGTACATGGAAGTTACAGGGGCTTTCTAAAAGGTGTAAGTTCCTGAAGCAGCAAGGAAACACAGAAGAGCACAGATTTCACAAAGGCAGTCTGACGGAAGGCTCTAGAGAACATATCAAACACCACCACGGTTTGTACTGGAAGTAATTTTTTTTTCCCAATGGGCTGTCAAAGTCACTGTTTCCAAATGTGCTAGTCAGGTGCCACCCTAATGCATGTCAAAGATTGCAAGAGTCTAAATGAGCAGGAAATTTATTTTAAAAAAACCTACAAAAAACAACAAAAACAACAAAACACACACAACCAAAAAAAAGTAACCTTTATTATGTATCAGAAAATTATGGGAAATTTTAGTCTTTTAAACCTGCTCCTGCATTGCCATCAAACAAGTCTTTAACCATAACTTAGAAGTTCATGCCTATTAGCTGTAGCTTTTTGTCTGGAAACAGCTATAATTATTACACAAAAGCTCTTTCTCTAGGTCTTTTGCAGTTCTCGGATCCAACTGGCAGAAAGCCACCATGAGACCGAAGTTTCTTAGAGCATTTTATGTGTCCTTGTTTTATTAACCTTTCTTGATAAAAATGAACTAAAATTCTGAATGGAAACAGAGTTTGTGTACCTCTGTACTTAAAAGCAAACAGAAGAGACCAGGCTGTTCCTTAAATTTACAAGTAAAATGGTGTATGTCATTGCTCCAACTCAGCTGATTTACATACTTCTACTACAAGTGTTTTCCTGAAAGCAATAAACCCTTCCAGTGCAAACATTTCCTTCCAGAGCTGTGACATACTCCTGATGTATATTGTCTGTTCAAAATAAACAAGCACTGAAAACAGCTTTTTACTTCACTGCAAATATAAACCAAGATCTAGCAATTACTTCTCAGATAATAGATTTTCTCTAGAAAATAAAGTCTTCTGGAGCAGATATATTCAATAGATCAGGATAGTCCAGGACAAATAGGTTTGATAAATGACCAGCTAAGTCTTATAGGCCAAAGCTCTATTAAATATGTCACAATAAGCATAGCACAAGAATGTGATGTGGTCAAGCTGTGACTGAATATCATATCCACAGACAGTCTATGGATTGTGGGCTTCAAAGTTTTCCTGGTATAAGTTTAGTAGTTTTTTTCCCTGCATTTTTAAAAATCATGTTGCTCAGAAGAATAGGGAATTTTTATAGCATGCTTATCAACACAAAGACCCCACAGGGGAGGTTTGGGTGTTTTTTCCCCAAAAATCATTATTTCCAGAATTATTCAGCTATTGCAGCTGTGGTAATTTGAAAATTGTATCCAGTTCCTATTAATGAATTATTGTGGCAATGTATTACATACTTAAAACCACATCAACTGCTACTGCTTTCTAACATGTTTTCTCCAGCCTTTTGACAGCTCTAAATGTTTCTGAAATGAACTTAAATTTTTCCAACAATAGGACTGTGAGATCCAAGAGTGCTTTGCACTGCAAGAGTGCTGGGCACTCATAGCTTTATAACCGAGTTGGACCCTGAAATCTGGCATCAGCTTTCAAAGCCACACGATCAACAGCACCTTTTATCTTGATTTTTGGAATATGAATAGAAGCATAGTACATTCCCTAAACCAACAAGAACAGGTCAGATTTACTTACTTACATTGAATCAGAGCAAACTACCAAATGTAACTATTTCTACAGCACTAGCAGCTCCCTAACTCTGCTTTGAGGCCAGTAGTTTTGATAATAAGTCTAATAGTAAAACAAAATAATAGCAAAAATAGTCTAATAGCAAAACAAAGCTCTAAGGTTTCTTTTCTATAAGGTTTAAACAATATAGCTCTAGATAGAATATATAGGCATTAACTGGTGCAAATGATAATCTGAAGCTCAGAAAGTTGTCTATAGACATCTTGGGAGCTACTGGTACAGTGTTAGACTTTGCTCTTTCTACTTGACCATGATGATGATGATGATGATGTAAGCATAAGGCATTTGCTGCCTGTTTCTTCTGACCAAGTTTAGACTTCTAAGTGCCTTTGAGGCATGATTTATCCCAGCAGAGAGATCAGACAAGCTATATCCAGCACCTGTTTTACTTCATCAGCTCTAGGAGTCAAGGGTGCTTAGCTGAGACATACACCTGCATTTTCAATGGTTTCAGTTAGGGATCCTGCACATATCTCGAGTCATCTAATTTCTCCCTACCTGCATGTCTCAAAAAAAACCCTCAAAACGGTAGCACAGGGAAAATTATATTAATAAATCCCAAAGCAAGACAATATGTTTATGAAGTACCATGGGATTGATGTGAACAGACTCAGAGTCACAGCTTCAGGGCTTGTGACTTAAGACATAACCAGATTCGTCAGATGTTTCCATTTCCTTGAAGGAGAAGCCATGTTTGTGGTTACACCAAAGATGCTTCAAACATCCAGCTGTTTTACACTCATTAAAATTCACCAAGCTACTGCACATTCCAAAGCAGAGGCACAGACACACATTTACTATGATATATTTACACTAGTCCAACCCACATCAGTGCTACTCATCCAGGATCAAATTCCATCACAACATGAGCAGCCAAAGTGAATTAAACTTGCAATGTAAAGTGACACCAGAGTGCTATTTTGAGTACTGAAGGTATCATTTAAGATAAGTTACCTTGGTACTTTTCTGCAGTGAGCAAAAGTCTACTCCTTGCAATTTACTCTCCCATTTCATGAGGAAGAGCCATATAACCTACCATACTCTCCCTCCTAAGAAGGACATTTCACAAATATGCTGCAAACACGGTTGGATAAGCACTTCCGCAAGCTGTGTGGACCAATTCTCTTGTCAAGCAAGGTCAAATGGTTAAAGGCATTTAAGCACTGTAAGGCCTAAACAAGTAAGGAGCTAGTATCACATTGCTCACTCAGAGAGCCATCTCCTTCACAGCACTCTCTCCCAGAGAGACACAGCACAGGTTCCTAAATGACCTTGGACATGGAGTGCTGCACAGGAAGCCCCAACCTAGCATCAGATATTTTAGTCACTGTAATAACTTGCTGAAGGTGCATCACTGCAGCTTCCACACTAAACCCGAACTCCTGCTTTTCTGCATTCTCCTGGGGAAATTGCTGCAGCTAGGAGAGTGTACAGAAGGATCAGATAAGACAAGCCAATGATAGATATATCTTACTCCACTCTGTAGGTATAGCCTCAGGATTACAAAGGTGAAACTGTAACTCCTTCAGCAGACTTGCAACACTAAACAGGAGGGGTATTTACAGCCTTTAAAATAAATAAATAAATAAATAAATAAATAAATAGCTTCATTGCCTGAAACCCTACAGCAAGATTGCTTGCCATCTGCCTAATTAAACTGACCATTTGTCCCTATGAGAGGCAGCTGCGCTACTTAAAACAATTAGGGTCGCACAGGAGGGAAGTGACATTTTTGTTTTGGGAAGAGACTGTTTGCAGCACTGACAATGCTGAAACATTTATCACTATGAAAAGGTGACATTGTTAAGCACATAATGAAAAAAGGCGTTCACCAAACATGAGCCCTTTCAGAAGTTCAAATTCAAGAAATGTGTTTCCTTAAAGATATCCTTTGTTCCTTTTGAGAAGAGATTTGCACCAAATAAAAGAGTTGTGTCTCTGACAATGCAAAGCATTCATATGCACTGGCCACAGTTTTACAGCATGCACATTTGCCTTTTAATATAGGACATCTGTGAGCTAGGAAAAGTAATAAATCTGCATGTTAGCACAGATAATTTTCCAAGTTTTAGGTCAAATGCTATCAAATGTAACTTATCAGCTCGTTGAGATAGAACAAGCCCTTTTGTCATTAGCTTTCTGATAAGTTCCCTGGTTCCAGAACCTGGGTCACAGTAAAAAGGTTCCTTTTTTTTTTTCCTTTAGCATAGTGTGAATGCTTACTGCCCACTGGTTATTGTTATAAATCATATATAGGGAAATCACTGCTTGAGCCTTTGTGAGAGGAGGAGAATGTGATGATTTCAGCATGTTTCAAAGAGACATTCCTAAAATAGCTAACTGTTCTGTAATTTTATCACAGTATAAGGCCTGAGCTTAGAGGTTAGGTACCCTAATCTGTAACCACACTGGTTTTGATCTTGTCAGACTTCAAGCTACGTAGTGACAGACTTTTGAGCTTGATGAGATTAATGGTATTTCTGTTTCATAGGTGGCAGCCTTCCCTATGAACAAACATGAAAAATGGGCTGCAGAATTGCAGAGCTCTTTGCCTCAGGAAACTGTCCTTTTGTTGGGAGCAGAGTGCAGTGTGGACAGGCACAGCCCTTTGTAGGTGTAAGACATGGGAAAGAAAGAGGGGTGCCTTATAGGAAGAGGTACAATAGTCACCATTGTAGAAAGGAGTACTTGAGTGTACTCCACAATGGCTGGAAAAAAAACAAACAACCTTCTTTTAATGTGTTTCACAAAATGTGTTCTTATTTTAGAGTCTACATATCGTCACCAAGCTACCATTGATGATGAAGTGGTTTCCATGGAGATACTAGATACAGCTGGTCAGGTGCGTGGGTACATGTACTATTATCCAATGCCTTGGCTCAAATAGACAGCAAGGAAGGGGAGCGTGGTGGTGACAGTACTGCAGTGGGTGGCAAGTGTGCTCCGGTTCTGGGGACAGAGATTTGCTTCTGAGCAGACCCCCTCCTTCTGCACCACCATGAGCTTGCTGCCAGACCCAGAATGCTGGATCCAGACCTTTCTGCAAGGGACCCTGTAGAGTTTTCAAACACTGGAAGAACAAACAAAGTCAGGGTTTACTCTGGGATTAAAATTATTTTGTTCTCATTCCTTGGTTCGGGGCCAACACAAGAACACATTATTACTACACACAAAGTCACAGTCTATTTCTGCAGTCAAGTGTTGAGGCTCAACAGCCTCAGCCAATGATTCCCACCAAAGTAAAGAGCAGTTTTGTCATAGCCAAATCCCCCTTCCTTTCAAATAATGGAAGATGCTCACAGTCCTACACAGTTCGTGTGCTCTTCCATTTGCCTGCTACCAGCCTGTCCCACAGGCAGTCCATGGCACCTTGGTAGAGTAGATCTCCTATGCCACACAATAAAAAAGGTGATGTGCTTGAAGTACAAAGTCAAGTAGATTTACATGGCTTTGCAGGCTTTGGAGGACCAAAGCCTATCTGAAGGCCTGGTGTCTTTTTCATGAATCAAATTCCTAAGGCCATTGTCTGTCTTTTCAAAACAGGAGGATGCTATTCAGAAAGAAGGACATGTGCGATGGGGAGAAGGCTTCGTGCTGGTTTATGACATCACGGACAGAGGCAGCTTTGAGGAAGTGCTGCCGCTTAAGAACCTGTTGGATGAAGTAAAAAAGCCCAAAAATGTCACCCTGATCCTGGTGGGGAACAAAGCAGACTTGGATCACTCCAGGCAGGTCAGCACAGAGGAAGGTGAAAAGCTGGCCACGGAACTAGCATGTGCTTTTTATGAGTGTTCTGCTTGCACAGGAGAGGGCAACATTATGGAGGCCTTCTATGAGCTCTGTCGTGAGGTACGGCGTCGAAAGATGGTCCAGGGCAAGACTCGGAGACGAAGCTCCACCACTCACGTCAAGCAGGCTATTAATAAGATGCTTACCAAAATCAGCAGCTAAAAAGAGCTGTACTAAGCCACAGAAGCATGTTAGACCATATTAGCTTGGAGTAGGGATGAGGCAGGCAGAGCACATTTAATTAAAAATGGTCAAAGCTTTGCAATTAAAAAAAAATAGAAGAGACTAACCACACCACTTTTTTGAGTAACACAGGGTCAGACTTCTTTTGTTTCAAAATGTATTTAGCCACACTGCTTCTGGCTAATGTGGGGAAAAAAAAAAAAAAGGAAAAAAAAAGCAAACTGCAAAGGACTAGATGATTGTGGGGATTGACACTGACAGAATATCTTCTGCATCTACAAGGCTGGCTCCAATCCCCTGCAAATCAGTAGTGCCTAAACATTATTTCCAGCCAGCCAGCTGCTCAGTAGCCATTGGAGAGTAAGATTCAGCCCTCAGTCCACCAACAACTATCACAACCAGTGTTCTCAAGAACTGAATACACATAGAGGCTACTGTATTGTACCAGGAAGTTTCTCTGACACCTTTCACCAGCTCTAAATGGGTGCATTGTGTGCTTTTACTCCAAGCTGTCCTTCCTTGTTGTTATTTTTGTCAAATGTATGAGTGCTGATGTTCTTAGCAAGGTATTCAAAAAACATAGGAAAGGTCTATTTCATGGAGTGTTTAGCCAACAGGACACACATTTCAACAGGACTGGATTTCAGCTGCTTTTCCAGTTCCTCTAAAACTGCAGAATTCATCAAGAAATGATCAGCTAGTCCAGTGGCATTTTAAAATTTCCTCCTCAAAGTGCAGTATTGTACTTGGGGAAATGGGAAATTGGAGTGTATGTGTTGGGAAATCAAACTAAAAAAAGTAACCGTATTACTATTGATTTAGTTATGGGTAGTTTTTAGCTTTTGTTTACATTTTTGTTTTGGTCTTATTGCAATTCAAGTAGTTCCTCTTATTCTATCTTGTACTGAAGAACGGAAGCCATGGGAAGACAACTCTTTAAAGTCTAAGCCCAAATGTAAATCAGATATGAATGGCCTCTACCATATGAAAAGGCCATAATTTCCAGCTGTTTAAGCTTCTAGATGTTGCTTGAATCACTCTGTGGTTTAAAGCAGCACAGGTTTTTTGTGACTCTATCTGGCAAATTCAATTGCAAGTGATTTTATCAGATTTTTGGGGCCTGGTATAAGAGGTGTCCAGTTTTTTCTCCTCCCTTCTCTTCCCTCATGCATCTCTTGCCAGCTGACAAGTTTTGCTTTGTTACTTGGCCTGTTGACTGTACCACAAGAGATGCAAGAACCAAGACTGAAAGACTTTCATTCAGATAGTGCTCATCTCCCACCAGTTGTGTCACATCCCTTTAGACAGCATGGTATGCAGCTCAGGCTGGCATCGTGTAGAACCACAGCCAAAGGTTGGGGTGACAAATGGGAATATTAGCAGTATTCTCTTTTGAGGAACAGCCCTCTTGTAGCAACTACTTAAAACTTTATTCTCCACTGCTTGTACTTCATAGGGTTATTTGTCTCTGTGAGGAAGTAACACCAAAAAGCTATGAAATGCAAATTTCCACAGATCTAGGACAGTGAGGATATCTGGTTGGACAGCACTTTATACAGTTATAGGTAGCCATATAAGAGGGGGAACTGGCTAAAGAATCAAGCCTGTATATCCCTGTGGACAGAGGAAAGTTCCAAGTCAGGACTCTTGAAAAGGATTCGCTTGAGGATACTATACCAAAGTAAATTATTTTTAAAAGTTCTCTCATCCATATCTTTTATCCAACCAGCATCAAAGAACATCACATTCAGGTGTGTATTTTATTTGTACTGTTGTTTATTTCCTCTGTTTCCCCCATTCTAGGTAGTAAAAATTCATTGTACTCTTCTGAAATAAGTATCTGTATTTCAGTCCTCATATTCAGGTATGTTGCCGTACACCAGCTACACACACTACAGTGGGAACTTCACTATGTGCTTCTGGCCAGGAGGTTCTTGCAACAGGTGATGTCACTATCTCCATGATGCACCTATGCCTAAACTGTTGGTCATACCTCTAATTTTGTAAAAGAAAAAAAAAGTGTTGCAAAAAAAGAGAGAAGCTTTGCCAATTTTAGTCCTATTAGTAATGCAGAATCAGTATGAATATAAAAGAAAGAGCTAGCACCTGCTCATGCACCAGTAGTCATTAGCTGAAGGTCTGAAATTGCAAACGTGTATTTTACATTAGGAGCCAGAGTGAACATTTCGCTAAGTCATCCTCTTATCTTCCAAATCAGTGCTGTTGCACACATCTGTAGTATGCAGCTGCATACTAAAGCTGCAAATACGAAAAGGTAATATATTAATTACAAGAGAAAATAAATTAATCATATTGATATTAAGAGAGTTGAAAGGGAGAAGAGACTACGTTATGAACCTACTCCTTTCCAAAAGAATCCGAGCAAATTGTATCTTCTTTTATAATGTCTGTATGGAGAAGTTATAAAATCCTGGTGAAAGAAAATGTTCCACTGTGCAAACATGACTCATTACATAAAGAACCTCTAATAAAAATAGCAACATTCCTTTGCAAAGACTGAATTTGGAAACTGCCGAACATGATAAATGCTCAGTCAAAAAGGAGGCTGCTACTTTGTGACCTTTCCTCCTGCATGAACACGAATTTCTTTACTTAATTGCTCATTAATTTTTTTCCTCCTGTGATGGGCTTCTTGTCAAGCCAGTTATAATATACTATATTATAATCTGTTGATACATATTACATAGTATTAATTGCAATCTAATTTACTGTTGCTCACAATGTTGCAACATATTATTGGGTGTGCTATGAATGTGTCATATTTCTGCAAGGTACAAATTGAGCCAGTAAAGTGCCCCAGCATTGAAAAGGCCAAATGCAACATGAACCTACATTCACTAGCCTTTCTGCAGCAGATATCAACACTTTAAGATCTCTTTGTACTGCTGCTACTTTAATGTGCATATATGACACTAATATTAAATTCCTCTCCTCTGCCTGTTACCATTTCTGCAAAAAGAGGATGAGAAAGACGATAAATAAAAGGGGGAGGAAAGGTGAAATGAATACTTGTTACCTACAACAAGTTGATTGTCATTTTTGAAGTTTTTAAATATTTATCTTCAATTGATGAAGAGTTAGTCACGCCCATGCTGCAAGACCTGGATCAGGAACCAAGACTTCACTAGAACTTTGAGAATCTTCATATCTGAGGGTTCGGTGCAGCCACGGATGGAAGTGAGGATCAGCCACTGGGTTTGCACCTGGATCCAGACAAGTTGTCCCCAAACCTGGGGATAGTTGCATCTGGCAGTTTGCTGCAAGGCTAGTTGATTTTTATATATATAATGATCTGTATGCATTTTTACATTAAAAATATGAAAGCTTGTGCTTGTAGATAATATATAAGAAAAAATAAAAATAAAAATTTAAAAAAACAGCGTGCTCTGTACTAAACTCTTGCACATTGATCTTCCATTAGTTGTCTCCAAAGTGTTCTCTTCCAGCTTTTAAAGGGCCAATTCCAGAAGTCCTGATTCAGTTTTTCTTTAGTCTTTATCTAAGGAAAACAAACAATGAATTTTGCCTGAAGTAGCACTTCAGCATTTGGATCAGTTTATTTGAGTTTATTTGGCTGCTAGACCTGGAATTGAAAGGTTGGACAGCATCTACAATGAAGCACAGAACGAATGTCCTTGCTAACTATTCCAAGGCTGATCGCAAAGCTACAGTGCCAGGGTTGTTAAATTACTTCAGTGAAGCCCACCACCCAAACTCTTTCCTGCTAACTAAATAACATGGATTTTGATCCCAAGCTTCTCAGGTAAAATTTTGGGCTAAGAGGTCTGGGAGGTTGATGCTAGTGATTTGAACAGAGACAGCTTTTCACCTCCTGATAGCTGTACCCATTTTCCAAGGCTAAATACAATGTGCTGTTGTTCTGAAAGGAAAGTACTTGATTGGTACCTTATGTAAGGTACCTTATAGCAGTGGTAAACAATCACACATAGTGTAGGCATTAAGCTGTACCAGAGGACATTTCATCACAGAAGAGAGGAACCAACTGTAAACCACTTTCTTGTTTTCCTCCAAACCTGGGCCAACCAAGTAACCCAAAGCATCATCATTGACAGCTGAATGGTAGTAGGGTATTAGAATGCCACCTCTGGCATGAAACCTGGGTGCAGGATCTATGCTGTGGGGTGAAGCCTCCCAAAATTAGGTAAACTACCTTTCCAGTCACTGCCTCTAGCACTGCAAAGTAGCCTTAGGTTACGTCAAGCTGCGCTATAGCTTGTGTTAGTCAAAATAATGTTTCCTGCAAAAGTAATAGCTGCAGTCATGAAGGCTGTGTATAAACAGTGTTTGAGTTCCTTTTATCTTTCTCTTTAATGGCTCAATCCATTTGCATATCTTGAGAAGAAAAGAAAATAAATAGAGGCTTTAATTAAAAAAGGCTTCTTAACATTTTGATGTATCTGCTTTTATGTTCTTTGAAAAATTAAACATACAGTGAAAACAGTGTCATCTTAGAAACTCTGATTTACGCACTTTATTTCCATTACAGATGCCAGGCACTAATTACTGCAGGGCTGCAAAAATACAGAGCAGTGGCTTGTCATCCTGTGCTTTGCAAGGAGGTGATAATGATGGCTTCTGTAAGGCCAGTTCAGTCTGGTTTCTGTAAACACAGCTCCACATGAGGAAAGCTATTACTGCAGCTAGCAGCAAAAAGACACAGGCTAAGTTCCTGGGGCAGGACTCTAGTGACTAGCAGGGTTACACACTGGATGGGTCATGACCCTGGTTCACAGCTTTGGTAGCCAACATGTGGAGGATACACTCCAATAGCCAACCTCTCTCAGCCACTTGAAGAATCTCTCTTCTATATTTGGTCTGAAGTAGACCGGTAGGAAACGGTGAGGTAAGTTTACACTACTGACTGTCATCTAATAATACATAGAATATGATGGGAGTTTGGTCTTTTGCATTTTTGGACTGGTCTCTTTCACCTCTGCTAGATTCCCTAAAGCAGCTTTTTTTTATTTCCCACTTGTATTGTTTTAAAATAAGGGTTTTTAAATGGCAGGTGTCAATATGCTCTGATATCTAGGGATGATGTATGGGCAAAGAGGCTCTGTCACTTCTTGGAGGTCCTTCTCACAGAAATGAAGTATTTACAAATACCTCCGGATATAAATTCTTAAAGCTGAGTACGGCTGCTCTGAAGAGTTGGAAATAAATTTTTGTTGATAAGGGACCACCTAATAGATTGAAGTGCAGACCCTTTTGTCAGGTACCATGGTCCAAAGCCAGACTGAAATGTTCTGTATCAGTAGGAGCAGCTACATCCCACCATGAAGTATTAACACGCAGAATAATAATTAAAAAATAAAATAATTTGTAGATACATCTCAAATTATACCTCACAGACCAAACATACACTTTTTCTTTTCATTTTTTATTATGCAGTATCAGGGATTTACAGAACCTCATTTCAAAATTCAGCAAGTTCTATTTAATAAGGATATATGAGTAAAGCAAAAATTAATGGATTATTATCAAACTACTTTGTCACTACACATTGTTTAACTCCGTCCTTCTTTCTCTGGCCTAATCAAAGTTGTCATTGCTACAGGGAATGCCAAGGAGACAAAGAAGGCATTCTGACAGGAAAAAAATCAAATAAAAGAAACAATAAATAACCCCAAAGGAACAAGGTGAAATTCCCATTTTCATGAAAAGCAATTGCAAGATTGAATACATTAACACTGGTACACAGGTGATCTGAACAAAATAAGTAAATAGGGAAATTCTAATATTTTGAGTTTAAGATCTGAGTTTGGGGTTTTTTGCAAATCTAACTGGAAAAAAAAATCCTATGCAATAGACATTATGACTGGAAATTTTAATTAATGCTAGGTTTCTGATATCCAGCTTTTAATAAAGTTTCTGGATTGTTCAGTATTTCTGGGTTAGTTTTAAAGTTACAGAAAACAAATATCTCTAAATAACTTGACTTGATGTTATCTCAGCTATACTATTCATGGTTCATTTTCAAGAGAATTAGCTTTAAATAGAGGAATAAGGCATTTTTTGCAGGAATTCAAAAGCACAATTTTCCCTGAAATCCTATCTGAATGATAAAAGATTATGTTCATTAATGCCAGTAACATACTGAGACAAAAAGCTTCCAGATTCTGTGCAAGCCTTCATAGATCAGTGCCACTACAATATTTCCCTAAAATCTTTCAAGTGAATGTGAGGTCTCAGGATCGTCGTGTTCAAAAGCATGTACCTTTAAGACCTGAACTAAACAAGTTATATTTTCTGATGGCAGTAAGAAGCTGGTGTCGTGGAGAGAGTTCATTGCTGTAGGGAGACAATCTCATACAGACAGATCTGGCATGCTACATCAATGTTTACAGACAAGATTCCATCTTATTCTCTTGGATTTGAGGTGCTCATCACTTTTATAAGTGAGAACTGCATAATTTTGAACAAAATCTAAAGTCCAAGAAAATCAGTTGTCTACCTGGAAATCTCTCACAGTAGCCATTCCTCAACTCCAAAAAGCAGCAGTAGAGTAACGAGCAATGTCTCATAAGAACCAGAGGAAACATCAAGGTATCTCCCCCAGCCTCTTTTTTTCTTTTCAATTAATTAGGACGCTGGACATAGAAAAGGTAAATCAGTTATCTAAAGACATCACAGTGGCTTGTGAAATGCCAGCAGTAGAACACATCCTCCAAGTCACTGATTTCTGCTTTCAAAAAATCCAGAAAATTCATTTGAAACTTTCAGTTATATTCAGATTCTGCTTTAAAAAAAAAAAAAGGAAAGAGAAAAAAAAAGAAACAAAAAAAGTTTTATAAAAAAGTCCAAATAATTTTCTTTTTGTTGTTAGGGTTTCTTTATGCAGAGCTTTCTGTAGTTTCACACAAAAGCCTTTGCTAGAACACTGAACATTGGAAATTGATATCCAAAAATCTTGTACCTCCTAAGGACGGATATCATCTCAGCTACATCCATGTAAATGTTCAACTCAATTCAGTACGAATCTGGGATAGAAGTTTATATCTACTCCAAATTATTTCATCTTTGCATTCTGAAAGCAGGGTGTATTTCCCCTTTTTAGATTAGAATTCAGTGTCAAAGCAATGAGAGTTATCAACAATTTTAAATACATGTCATTTTATTATGCCAAAATGTATTTAACAGAAATCCATAAGCAGAAGAATTATGTCCCTGCCTGAATGGAAAAGAACAAAGAATGTTGGATAAGTTCTACAGATACTAAATTTCTTTTAAGTGACCCATGAATTGCCCTTTCCATCTTTTCTCTGTTTTTCAGTATTTGAAATAGCCAAAATAAATGCAAAAACTTGCAACTTTCTTTAGGGATTTTGTCTGAAAGACAGTATTTCTCTGTTGCGGAGTTAAAACATTTAAAGATTATAACTCAATAGAAAACACATTAGGAATGACATGAGAAATGACAAAATGATATTTTAGAGATAGAGAAAGGTAGGGAAGAGAGCTCTTCAGACTTCCTAGAAAAGAAGCTAATTAAAGCTCTCTGAAGGACTCTGGCATTTATATGTAGTGATGAGCTGTTATCTGAAGTTTAATCTTGGATTCTTTTGAATGAATTATTACTGCAAGGAGGAAAGAAGAGATGGATGAGATGGTATGTTCTTGTAGCAGGCCATCAGGTCTTTACTTCTGGGCTAGGTTTGTCATAATTCTGAAGCAAAGTTAGTTACCAGCCTGGTTTCAGACTATTTACCCAATAAAATCTACTGCCACTCTAATTTTCATAAACGGATGTCAATAGAAAAAAGAACTGGAGACTGAAAGGTCACGATGTTTAATTCACCTTCATAGCCCTTGAGCATTTCTTGGGATTTTAGAGGTGGCTGCACACAGAAATCCAGAAGGTACTGAACATATTTGTAACACAATGGGCAGGATGTTCTGCCATGCTTCACCCATGTTTTCATGTTTGGCACAGTTTTCACCATCAAATTCTGGGCTGTTTTAATGTCTTTGTCTGCTTCAAGGAAAAACCTGAAAATTGTTGATGCAAAAAGTTACTGATTTTAGGGTGGGTTTGTTTTTATTTTTAAATTCAAACATTTAGAAAAAAATTACAATAAACAATCCCACCCACGCTTTAATTTAGATATTACTGTGATGAACTCAGTGAAAATATCCAGATAGTTGCTTAAGACAGCTACTTCTCATAAATATGTTAAAGAGAAAAATATCTCTGGGACAGCTATTCCAATCTTTTTTTTTTTGTGAGCTCATACACCATTTAGAACTCTGTAGTTCTTCAGAATTAACTTCTGATTGCTCTGTGAAGGGAACAATAGTTTACACATCAAGGACAAAAAAAATATTTTAAAAAAATAATATTTTCTGTTTTAAAAGTCTGAGGATTAAGATATTTGTTGTAGAGTTGTGGGTTTTTTTTCCCTCTGTTTACTGAAATTACTTCTTTAAGGTCAAGGAGGCTGTGGAAATTTGTTGAATGAGATTCACCTTAACTTGTTGAAAGGCTAAATGAGATATAAAGGTCAGAGCCAATGTCATTCACTGACAGCTCATAGTATTCTCTCAGTGACCAGGAGGAAAAAGCAGAGTGTAGTTCAGTACACATGTTCCCAAAGCAGTCACTATATTTCAGATGGAAATGTACTTGGGTTTTGTGAGTTGTTCCTTCTGCCTGTCTAGCCTAGTTCTCAAGTCAGAAAAGAATGTCTATACTGTCCAGACCTCATTTACTTCCATTCACATGTTTGAATGTCTGTTTCCTATTTAGATGGCACAGAGATCTTTAAGGCTCTGTCCCACTCTACAGTTACTTGGGGATCCACTGGGGAAAGTTAGTTGCTGACCTCTCCATTACCCTACTCAGACTACGTGATGACTTCTTGGATTAACACAGCTGAGACTGGGCACCCCATATCACCAGTCACTGAGGAAAGGGTGAAACAGCACTCTGAGCCTCCAGAAAGATATTTCAGACAACCAGTCACGGGATCTCAAAGAAAAGTCTCTAATGCAAACACTTTCTGAGAAGCAACACATCACCACAGTGGAGTTTGCAAGCCTCAGATCTGCATCATCACAGGGCTTTCATGTGGCTTGATGAGACATGTTCTTGGCCACACCACTCAGCTGACCAATGACTCCAGCTGCAGATTATGTCTCTTAATCTATCATCTGTGCTTGATTTACTGCCACAGTATGAGTTTCAACTTAGAGGCAGAAAGGCTTTGCACTCTTCATACTTGGTTCTTCATGGATTTGATCCAGTTGCTTCTGTGACCCAGTCTGAACTGTGAACACAAAAAAAGCACAAAAAGTGTGGTGTTTTCAACATGCAATTATTGTGGCCATAAATTCCAAGGAGGAAATGAGCTGCTTCTAATTACATGAAGTGAATGTGAACCAATGGCAGTCTTTGGTGATAGTCGAAGCTTTCAGAAACTCCCAAAGACTGCATCAATAAAGTTGGTGAGGGACACTTTTCTGAATTTTTTTTTCTTTTCTAATACAAAGATATACAGCAGGAACATTATTAGAATATGTAGAATATTTCTTGCTTAAAGACCTGCACGTAAACTAAGTTCCGTTTTCAGATTGCCTCAGACTTCCCCTTTTTCAACCTAAGCAAATTAATTAAGACTTGTTTCATAAATTACTGAAGCTAATAACACTATCTGACGACTTTTTAAAGCTTATGTTAGGTTACTGTGTGGATGTGGCAATGACTAACATTTACAGGATACTAAAATGTGGAGATTGAGTTCAGGAAGAGATCTTGTGTCACACCTTGAAAATAAATCTTGGCTTCTGTATGTCAACATTACTCATAAAAAGTGATAGTATTGCATAATTAAAGCACACAGACACACAAGTCCTAGCTCATAAAAACATTTTAACTGGTTTCATTCTTTTACATGGATACTGCATTCTTTAAAGAAAGTGTAGCTTGTGGCATGAAAGAGGAAAAGGAACACCCTTTTCTGGAACATTATGTTAGCTCACCCTTTTCTGAGTGGGGAGCAGAGTAGATAATATCCATAGGTCCCCTCCAACCTCGGTTGTCTTGTAATTCTATGAGGTATTAAAAATATTTGCCTGTATAACCTGTCTCACTCAGATATTCTGCCATGGAAAAGAGGGTGGTAACCATCTGAAGACCCTCTGATGACCCCTGGACTTAAAAGAGAGAATAAAAATGAAGAAGCAGCTCCAATCGAAAAATTATGTTCCCTTCCTCTGGACTAAATAAATCGAAAGAGATGAGGGTACTAGTCCTACCAGACTGCTTAACTTAAATCAAGATGCTTATTCAAAAGCAACTACTATTTTTCTCTAATTTTGTTGATTAAAAAAGTGTCGCGTACATTGACAATACTACCATTAGATATTGGGAGGGTGGGGTTTGACTGTTTTGGGGTTACTAAGTCATTAAAAGCTTTTTGTTACAAATCTCTTAGTTGTTCCTCCCTGTTCAAACATCTGAAGTCAGATCAACACTGTAGTGATCTCCATTTTTCACCCTAAACCCTATAGTGGTGTACTCTTTCTGCCTATTTCCATACTCACTTAAGCACAGACTATGAATTTAATGCTCAGCCATTCCTTCAGATCAATCACATAGCTTTTTAATATTCATTTGTAACCTTTCCAATAGGGATAGCAACAAAAATTGCCAATAGTGACCTCAAAAGCTTTGACAAGTCATGCCGGGCTGCTTTTCCCCAAAGTCTGCTGCCAACTTGGGTTCATTAACTTTTCTTGCACTCTTCTAACTAAACTAATGACACTATTTAAGGCTTGTGTACTTTCTTTGTCTGCCCTTCTGTGTAGACATCTTCTTCCTTCCAATTCAGTCAAAAAAATCATGTTCTTGCCAAGTCAACAACCATTCTTTCAAAGACACTTACCAGAAGAGTTCAAAGTGTGTTACTTAAATCAAGTTCTTTGGCTCTGAGAGATTTAGTTTCTCTTCCATGTATTCCATCCAGCATTGAGCAAATAGCTAGCACCAGACAGGATTAGAGCAGTAATACTTGGCACACCTCAAATTTCGGCCTCTATACAAATAAAAGCCTAAAAGAAAATCTCCCTTGGTTGTTACTTCCCTTTTCATCTGGAGAATTTTTCTATGATGGCAGCATGCACTAATTTGCATCATTGCATTGGGGCAGGATATTTCCTTATTCTCACTCACAGTAATGAAAATTTATCTTAGAAAGGGCAACAAAAAAGGATAGCCCCATAATTAGCATCTTCTTAACACTGTATGTTGAAACGAAAAGGATTGACTAGACAATGAAAGCAAATTATATTCTTCTAATGTCAGCTGTTTCTGGTGAATAGGAAAGCCGAAAGCACATAAACCCTGTTGTCTCCAGTCATTAGCTTTGCTGCTTCTCTGCTGGCAATTGTTCCTTGTCCATAGAAAGTCAGAAAGCCATTCTGAAAAGTTCACCTTGTATACTGTGTAACACTATTTAATATTGAAACAAAATTCTTTCATATTTTGGAAAAAAAAATACTTAACTGGTGATGAGAAGAGGACAAGCCAAGTGAATTTTTAAGCATAGCATATTGAAATTAAGCTTTGTAGCTTTCTCACTGAGATCACAGTTGCTCCAATGTTCTTTTCCTATCCTCAGTGGATGTTTGCCCTAATAAATATCTTCTCCCAGGCACAATGCTGCACATAGAGAACAGAAAATAGACCAAAAAGATGCTGTCATTTTTCTTTCCTAGTTGGCAGTGCTGGAAGTCATATTGAATTAGATCCATAAGTTCATCAGTCTGTGAAATCATAATAGCAAGAATAGTACTGGCTTCTTGTTCCCCCTAAGGAATGACTGATGGGTTTTTTTTTTCAATGTACATATCTGAAAAGATCTAGTACATTAACTACTCCAGTGATGGTTTACAAAGACAGTTTCTCAGCAGAAGGGTACAGGTTTTGTTTCAAGTTCATCTAAACCTGCTAAGAAATATTAAGAAATGTATCAAGGAATTGAAAGATCAGGAGTCTGCTTTGGGCTCTGCTACAAAACTGTTTACATTGCCATCAGACTCTGATTGCTCATTTGAAGATAAAAGACAGTAATGCTTATTGACCCTATCGGGATTCCTCAGCCTTAATTTATTAGTGGTATTGACTTGCTTGGTTCAAGTACACCTCAGTCAGATCCTCTGGCTTCTATTTATTGGGAATTGGGAACTCTCTACATTTTTATAAAATCCAGGGAACTTCACCCTAGAAGGCTGAGAGTGCACAGTTATCACACATTGAAAAGATACTATTCATGTAGATCCAGATTATCAGAATGAGGAGACCATAATAGGACACAGTATGGTTTGCTGCTGTGCTTCTCAACCAGAACACTAGGTCACCAGAGGTGAAGGCAAATGGTATATGTGTCTGTGCTGTAATTATGCCAGCAGCACTTTCTGGTACACGAGTCCTTGAAAATTTTACTAGACAATACAAATTAGATAAACAATCCCCTCCTCTTACTCTTCAAGGTCAGCCATTGCTTTCATAACCCCTTGAATCTCACATGAAACTGTATCATAGACATTGTTTTCACCATCCTCATGTATTTAAACTATTATAAGTGTTAAGATATAGTGAAATGTTTAGATTGCTATCAAAGAGTAACCTTTGGGAAAAAATAAGTCAAAACGCATTACATTGTAGGATACAGATTCTGGACACTATCCAGGCAGGAGTCCTGAAGTCCTTTTCTTCTGAGTTACTTAGGTAAAATCACTTAAGGTCTCTGAGCCTGTTTCTTCATTTTGTTGGTGGTTTTATTGTTTGTTCATTTGATTGTTGTGTTTTGGGTTTTTTTCTAAATGGGGCAAAGACCATATGCCCTTATTTGAGATTCATATGTGAACTACATCTGATGGCAGGTTAGAGGTACTGATCAGGGCAACTCAGCAAAGATAAGAAGTAGGTCAAAGAGAAATGGTGGATTATAGCAGGAAAAATGACAAATATTTAGAATTTCAATCTTTGCTCTTATCTATGAGAAGTCTTGTTTGCCAGATATATTTCCAGACAATTTTGATTTTATAAAACCATTAGAACAACAAAAAAGTAGAAAATTCTGTATCTAAGATACTCACCCAAAAGGATTTTTATGACTTTGGAAGTTTTTTCTCAGAACTTTTGTCATAGATAGTTTTACTATAGTTGCATCTTTTAAAACAGAAGAATAGCAAGGCCAATGCTTTGATGTATGATGAAATAGAGTTTACAAGAATTCCTGTCATCTTGAATATTTACTAAAGGAAGCAGCAGGAAGAATTATGGCTTGAAGAAGATGCTGACATAATCAACTTTCTCTCTCTTTTGAATTTCAGAACAACAATGAACAGACTCTCTGGGGCCAGCACTCTCCTTGGTGGAACTCCAGTGAGGCCCGGAGTGCTGAATACATAGGATTTGACCAGAAACATGTTATTGGTCAATGCATGCATTCGTTGGTTGGTGCAAGCTTCAGCTTTCCATCAATGCAAGGATTATGTACCAAGTGTTCTCTTGTCTGTCTGGTAGCAAGGTGGCTAAAGACACAGTTGATGTTTCTGTTCCAGTGTCCTTTTGCTTGAATTTTATTATTGTCAGAGAAGGGTTCAAAACTGTAAAAGAAATTGGAATATTAACAAAGTTTCAAATTTCACAGCTGGAAAATGTATCTGCCATGAGCTGATCTGAAACACTAGGTCTGAACATCCTTCAGATTTGGATCCTTTTCAGGTCTAAATTCTGTAGCAAGATCCAGGTCGAGCAATGCTGATGGCTGGATTCACATACCAACAAACATATAAACTAAGCAGAGTTCAAAGCCCAGGTCAGAAAATTTCCATACTCTTAACTAACCCCTTTCTCCACTAGTTGTTAGAGCAGCCCCAAAGATTATTTTGCACTGCTGAAGTGGCACAAAATAGCACAGAGAGATAAAATGATCATGATGGAGGGACTAGGGTCAACAGGTCAGTTCTCAATTTTAAGAAAAAGACTTTTGAAGGAGAGCAGAGAAGGCAAGCCCTGAGGAAAATAATTGGTCAAGCAAAAGCATTTTACTGGATTGTGGGAACAACCTAAAATGTCTTTCCCTTTGGGACCTCAGTTGCAGTGACAATGCTGGCTGCTCTAGTGGACGCCCTTACTGCCTTCAGTTCATGGACCTGCCTTCTGGGAAACAATTTTTAGAAACAGAGGGAAGAATGAGCCACAGAGAGGAAGAAGGTAGCTAAACAGCCCACTTGCAGCCTTTGCAGAGGAAGACAATGCAGTGTAACTCAGCAGACCACATAATTCAAATCTTGCTACCTTCAGAGAATAGGATATCAGAGTAGATTAAGAAACAAGTTTCACTGTATATATTATTAGTAAAAAAAGATAATGGTGCGCTGTTTCTTGGTTGAACTGAATGCAGCAGGTATGGAGAAGGGAACAGTCAGATATTCTTGGCAATGTCTAGAAAGGGGAAAAGAAAACTGACACTTCTTGATAAACAGTCTCAGGCCTGAAGATGCCTTTTTATTTTCCTTCCAAAAAATGTTAAACAAAGTGGAGTGGTCTTTTCCCCCTGCAAGATTAATTTTAAAAAAATGCAGAAAAACCCATGTACATTCCCACATGCCTTTTTTCTGACTGCTTTCAAAGCTAGTTCTCAGCAAAGAATACATTGGAACAATCTATCTCTGGTATGCACCCAAAGAAGTAAATAAAGCAACCCGAAAGAGAATTTTTCCATTTTATGTAATCTGAAATATGTAAAATAGCCTATTGGAGAAAATGGAAAGAGAAGAAAGATCACCCTTCACTTCAGATAGTTCATTTAGATTCCCTGAACAAATATTTGAATACTCGCCAGTGTAGCTCCTGGACATATTAATAACTTAGAACAAGTCATAAAATAAAATTGAGGGACACAATAATATCATGTATAATTTGTTTCTTAGATTATGTTACTTGAGAAAGCAAACTTACAGATATATCCAGCTACATATAACTAGTTATGCATTTTAAATATTCAGAATAACAATTCCAAATTTCATGGGGTTTTCAAAATGTAAAGTGAAAATATATATCCACATCTTTCTGAGGCAGTGCATATTGCTGGTGCATTGAAGAGAGTACAGTCAGTTTAAAAAAAGGTATGAGACACAAATTTAAAATTGTGGTGCAAAGTATATGGACCCCCAAGCACACTTTTAAGTGGTTTTTACATGGACCCATTTCCATAGTTGAACAAGAAGACAAGATTACATTACTTGACTTTGTCACATCTGTTTACAGCTGAAAAACGTTCATGAATTTAAAATTGCCGCTTCTCTTCTGGGAACCCCCTGTCCCCCACAGTGCGTAGGTCTGAGCAGCGCTACTACCTAGTGGCACAGCGTTTCTGATGGAGAGGGTGGCCACCCATCCAAACCCTCCAGGCCAAAGGCTTCTCTTACCGATGCTGGCAGACTCTGGGGTGCCCAGCAGACACGGTTCTCTGTTACGAACCGGTCCAAAGGCCAATGACATCTATTTGTTAGTCTGGACATGGGCAAATCCCAGAGTGCTGCACATTTCAGCAGGTTCACACGTCTCCTGATAGGAATAAGGAAGGGGTATCTTCCAAGAAGGGAATTAAGATATTTTTAATAGTATCCAAAATGGTAATATATGGCATCTATACAGCAGGTGGTCCTGTAGCAGGCTAGAAAGCTTTTCAACCTCTTACATAGCAAACCACAGACCACAATGAAAGCAGGCAGCAGCAATGCACAGAATATTGGAATGTTAAGCAGGAGAGGAAATGGGATGAGGGAATTGCATCCCAAAAGACAAAAAATTGACAAGATATGAAAGAAATAATTGAATTAAAAGTAAACCAAGTAAGGTCCTGCAAGGGTGCCTTAAACACCTACACACTACTATACTAAAGCTGGGAGGTGGAAGCTTAAGGACAAAATACAAAACAGAAATAAGACTTTTCACAATCCAACAACCCCTGTGGCCAAGTGAGGAAGTCCATGTGTGGTAACCCAGAGGCAACGCTGAATGCAGATCCGCACACTCTTCACAGCACAAGAACACGTAACTATGTCCAAGAGTTCTTTAACAGACATCAGCAATGCTAATGTGAATTTTTATGTGAACTTTGATTCCCTTACTACTCTACCAAGAGAAATACAGTTTCAGAGCCCTCTGTTACTCTCCATGAAATTCACACTTCTTTCTAAATAGGCATACAACTTCAGCACAAAGGACTTAAATGGCAGAATTCACAAACCGAGCCACACGAAGATCCACGGTGCCCAAACTACAAAAAAATCAGGAATAAATGGCACCCTACTGATCCACATCACAAGTAAGGCTGGATGCATGAGTGAGGCAAAACACTGCAAGGGACTCTTAATCAGTGGGACATCTTCCCCAATGGATGAGGAAAAATCTGGATAAACTACTGCCAGAAGTACTTATGTGTGGAGTAAAAAATGCCTAGTATGTAATTGCATTTACCTTTTATTGCCATTCTTACTGCCTTTTCTAAAAGCCAACTTTATGACTATAAATGCTTTCCCCTGGATAGGTTTTCTTCTGGCAGTGGAGAATTTCTTCAAGCTAAAGTTCTTCAGTGAGATGACACATAGTCAGTCTGACTTTTCAGAGCATAGTGACACACCAGATTAATTGTTTGCAAAGGCACTATAGACAAGTTCAACACAGTTATTTGGTTGGATTTAATCAGCTCATAGAAGATTAACAATCTGTATTATAATGCTTATTAATAGTAAGAGCAAGGCATCCATTTTTCTAGGAATACAGCAAATGTCACAGAGCCAGTCACTGTATGGTGAGATAGATAAGAGAATTACCCCTATGCACATTTCAGAGAGCAATCAAGAGGATGTGGGGATCACAAAGATAATTTATTCCACAGCTGGGAACAAGAGCAAGTTATCTCAAGTTGCAACCAACAAGGTCAACCTATTCTGAACTCCACAAATCAGATTAAGTAAGGGCAGCAGAAAAAATAAACTGAGACAGTTCCAACTGAGCAGTAGGCCATAACCTAAGCTTGTCATGGCCTCTTGCTATTTAAAAGAATATGCAAACAGAAGATAAAACATATCAAATCAATGCATAAAATATATCTATGAACAACAAAACTGGTTTAACTCTGCACTGAAAACTGAACTGGACTTTAAGTTCTTGGAGAGCATCAGAAAGAGAAATGTTTGCTCTGGCCACAGAGGCAGAAACAGAGAAATAAGAGAAGTGTCCACATGAGACTTGCTTTGTATCAGACAGACTGTGAGAGGAATGGGAAAGATTTAATGACAGCAGAAGGCCACTGTGAGTTGTCATGTCACCAGTTTCCAAATGGCAGCTGGGGTCATGTCTAGGCAATGTGTGAATAAGAAAAACCAGTGAAGATGGATGAAGCTTCTGTCACTGGTGTTCTGCTGCTTGAGGCAGCACTCACCTCATTGTAGGGGAGTTGCAGAGGTTGTTTCCTGGTCTGATTCCAAAAACAAAGGGCTCATAATTGAGATGAGGGGGGTGTAGATGACTGGTTGAACTGCAGCCTGCCTTTTTCTCTTGGCAGTCTCAAAAAGGGTAGCTCCCTTGACAGGCTTTTCCTTTTCACATACACAATTGATGCTGCATCTCTGTAATCTACTATATCTTGTTCTTTCAACAGGCACTTTTACTCCATGGTTCCTACAGTACGAAGGGCCCAGAAAGTCATTCTGCTAAGAAGACAACCTAATGAGACAGTAAAGTTCTTTGCAAAGCTAAGAAACAGTGATAAACCCAGTAAAATGATGGGTTGCCACACTTCTACAAAATAAGGAGTCAGACTCATCAATCTTTTGCTATCAAAACACTCTCTTATGCATATAAATCTCTTCACTTGCTTTTATGAAGCTATTTCAGTGAAGCATGAAAAGTGCTAAAGGGCAGATGAGGATAACAGCAGGGACTAGGTGGTGAATTCAGACAGTGCAAAGCACATATATAATTCACCGAGACCCAGTGGAAGTATCTGTCAGAGTCTGACTGGAGTACAGGCTGCAGATGACTACCTTGAGAGATCAGTATCGTGGATGTGTAGCCATGTAACTGCTGTAACTTTGTTTTTCCCATTCCGCCTCCTTAAAATTAAGGAAGGACCTGAACACCTCGCCATTTTATAAGCACTACAGGTACAGCTTCTTACAAAAGACAGAGTTCTATTTGGTTTGCTTTGGCTGTAGCTTGCTTTTAGCTAATGAAAAACTGTTTCAGCTGGAAGCACATAGTTGGCTGTTGATATCAGAAAAAAACCTCAGTTTAACATTTACTAAGAAACAGCATCTCTGACACACTGAGCTGCAGCAACTCTGAGTGTAGAAAGATGCACGTTAAACCATCAACACCACTTTCCTCAGCACCTGGGTGTTCCTTGGAGATTTTTACCATCCAGCTGTGGATTGGATCATCCTGCCTTTAATTTTTAAGCTCTGATGAATTCCCCTGAAATATGCTCTGGCTTCTGGCCAGTAATGATCTGCAGTTCTACAATTTAATTGCACTCTTCCAGTGTTTGGGGACTAAATTGCAAATGCCTAAAGAGATAACTACAGATAAGTCAACTAAGTGGATCTCAATTCAGAAATCAGATTGTGGGGATAAATTGTTACAGAACTAAATAACTGAAAGACAGAGAAATGAGAGAAAATTCCTGAATAACAGTGACATTTAGGTACTTACACAGTGATTTTACATACAAATCATTTTAATACATTCATGTATATGAATACATCAATATATACAATTATGAATTTATACACACAGAAACACACACTCTTGTCAATGGTTAGAGAGAGAGAATATTGGAAAAAGTTCCCACTGCCCCCTAACGAAAGAAAGGCTACTCTAATACAGGCAGATTTTTCATATATGTAATTTTCATGAAGATTAAAGTACTATTGTGCTTGTGGTGTCTTTGAATAGTTTTGGGAAAAGGAATTGTTGGAGAGTTTGATAAAAAAAACCCAAAACTAAACCAATATGAAACAAAGCAGCAGCATTTTACACAAGCTCTCCAATGCTGTGTCTATAACTGTATCAAAGAAGAATTTCCCAGCCATTTAAGCCCTCTATTTATTTATTTATAACACGTGGCTGTTACAACAGATGAAGGAATCATGTTAGAGCTAGAAGAACATAATTGCTATATGCAGCTATGCACAAAGCCAAACTTTGTTAATTCAACATTAACCTTGCAGCCCAGAGGATATAAAATAACTTCTGTCCCTCTACATCCTGACACTGGGTCATTCTCAAGTTGTTAAAGAAACACTACGAGGAAAACACAGAGCCAAATGTTCTCCAGCAATTCTCTAATGCTTCAACAGCTCAAGTCAAGCTAAAGAAGGAAAATTCTCTGTGGTTTTATGCTTGTGTGGTAAGTACACCTCACACCATCCCCAAGGTGTTGCTAAAGGATCCATCTGAGCAGGGATGAGAGAAAACCAGAAGCCACTGCATAGAAGGAGGAAGACTGCACATAGGCAGTCATCATCACAGGCCAAAAAGAGCAGAATCCTCCACTCTCCCCCTTGATTCGGCTCCACTGTTCATGTAAGGCAGGTTAAGGGATATGGGAGTGGAGAGATGGGCAAGTGCCCAATTAGAGATCTGGTGCCTTATGGATTCTGTGACCTTCAGAACACCTATACAGATATTAATGTGAATTAGACATTTAAAGTAATCTTTATTTCCCATGCACCCTTGAGTCTAGGCATTTCTGAAATAACTTCTTTCAAAGGAAGAGAGAGAAACTACATGAAACCTACAATTATTTCTTTTTAAACACACCCTAATGAAAAATTGTTGACCAATTCAACCATCCCTGACCCATCTCCATAGACAGACACAAATTTCCTGCCACCACAAAACAGGCAGCAACACACTCTATCATTAAATCACTCGAGCAAGAAGCATTTCCACAATTTCTGTTTAGAATCTGTTTCTTGACAATCAGACTCGATTGTTCTTTTCTTCTGCTTCATCTCATCATGTAAAGGTCCACCTTTCAGGCCACCTCAGGCTCCTCTTCATTGTTGTTCTAAGATATTTTTGTCTTAGTCACCACCTCTGCCACATAAGAACAGTCCTGATCATAGAGTCCTCTCACTCGCTTTCTGAACCAGTGTGGAGAAGACAGGTTTCCTTTTCTAACGAAAGTCCTCTGTAACATCAGCCTGAATATGAGCAGATTTACTTCTCTGCTCCAACAACTGAAGACTCCCTGGAAGGAGAAATGGTATCTTTTCTTTCCAAGTCAGAATGTAATTATATACAGTCCCGGCATGGTCCACAGCATCCTCATAGGTATTTTGGTCCAAGAAAAGGATTAGGCTGGGTGCAGCAGCATACAATGTAATCTAACACACAGTAGGGTCAAAGCAAAAAAGCACTGAAACAGAAGCCTCTCACTACTCCCAGTGTAAACTCCAGCCTAGAGTCAATGCTACTTCTGCTGCCTCCATGCTTGAGCAATCTGGGTACCCTAAACTATTGCTTTGGTGCTTCCCTGTGAGAAAGGAACTATTAGTATCACTCTGTTGAAAATGAGCAACTAAGGCACAGAAAAAGCAAGTTCTCTCCATGAAAGTGAATGTTGATTTCTTTGACCTTAATGAGCCATAACTAGAGTTAAAGTCCAAGTCCTTCAATCCCTGCACTGGAACCAGAGTCCTAAATAGTTAAGTCTTGTATTTTCATGGGTACTGCATTCATAGAAATAAAACCAAACAGCTGCTCCCCTCTCCCCTCACACTGAAATGATTAACCAAAGAGAAGAATGCTTGTGTACAAAGCAAAGTACATATTGTGCTCTTCTTTGATTTGAGTACAGATTTAAAGCAGTTCAAACTGGGAATAAGGTCTCAATAGGAAATCCAAACATGAAGCCTAAATGCATAACAAGAGGTTGTTAAAAGCAAATTAATAAGTGAGGAACAATACATATAGATCTCTTGAAGTAGAAGAACGTCTGTATTTCCTATATTCTCTTTTGTTTAGAAACATTCCCATCTCCCACCCCTTCAGTTTTTGCAGTATATTTTCAATTTAGTCAGTCCTGAAATGTTACATCCTCCCATGTCCTGTAAAATAATTTTCTGTTTCTTAATATAACCCTTGATTTCAAAAACTGGAGCTGGACACTGGTACCAGGAGCACTAAGTCAACCCGCTAACAGTCTAGTGTTTACAGCTGGCATGACAGGAAAAACACATTGAGTGCATTTTTAAGTTACATCTTCATTTAAAATGACAGCACTGCAAACTTAAAGTAAACCTCAATTCTTCTATAAAATAGCTGGGGATGTGAACTAAGTTACTGGGGAAGATGTCTGCAGAACTGGCAGTGGGTTCAAATAACCCAGCTCTGGCAAAGACATTAAGACCAGTAAGTGTATATTATTGGTCATAATTCATTGCTGTCTGGTCAAGCTGCAGTTCATTTCATTCAGAAATGACTATATGCTAACCTGATTGTCAAGCACAGGTGGAGCAAGTGCTTCATATCTTATTACTGATGCCAGGCTTTCATTGCTCAAAAACTGCTCTTATGAAGACAGGCCTCTCCACTCAGCAGGATATCCAATGGCACATAGGGTCCTTTGCACGCAGAGCTACCAGTTTCAGCAAGATCATGCCTCAGCCTGTACTTCTTCAAGATATTTCCTTCCCCTTTACACCCTTCACCCTCTGGCTCTCTTCTTCCTCCCACCCTGCTGTCCTTCCCTTCAGGTATCAAAGCCCTGTTCAAGACAGCAGTTTATTTTGCTGACCAACGTGCTTTCTCAGTTTATCACTTCCTCTGGAGCTGTAGTTCCACGACCTCTTTTCTCCAGTAGACAGAAAGTTGTCTGTTAGACCAAAGCCTGTTTTTGCAAAAGCAGTATAACTGATATGTTTGTTTCACCAAGGGAAATGCCTCCAAAGTCTGGTTTCCATAAAACTTTCAACAGGAGTCCTGTGTTACCCTCCTCAAATTAAGCAGACCTGTGATACTATCAATGACAGAAATCATCCAAGAAAAACTAAATAGGAGCTGTTTGAGCATACTTTTTAAAATACAGTAACATTAAGGCATATCATCAATAGAAGCTGATAAACCTGTAAACTGAAAGACCTGATAGCATCCTAAATAAAAAGCTATCTTTACTCCTGGCTTGCAGTAGCAACGCTTTCAGAAAAAACATTGTGTGTGAGAGTTTGAAATTTATTTCATATCAAGTTTGAATTAAAACTCCAGACCCAAGTGTCCTGTGACATTACATCCACAGATTCTTGTTAGTAAGAGCAATGGAGTAAAAGGAGACTCCTTTCTGATCTGAACATTCGTGTAAAAAACAAAGGATGAATTTAAAAAGCCACAACAGAGTGTGGTGATTGGTGGCTTCCGTTGCCGCAGAGCCAACAACGTATTAAAGGAGTTAAAACACTTTCAAGCTTTCTTTGCTACTGCTTGTTGTCACTTAGCAGCAAGAGCTCTGAACTGAGAGTAAGAAATGTCCAGAGCAGCTTTACAGCATCATTCATGAAGCACTAGTTTCACCACTCAACAAGCAGCTATTCAGCCTAAGATGTGCTTGGAAATACAGTTTGATTCCAATAAAATTTGCTTCTATCAGGAGATAACCTGATGTAAACTGGACAAAAAATAATCTGCCTGGTGTGGATCCTAAGAATCCATTCAAATACAGCAGCTGCTGTTGCAGGTGAGGCTCAGTACTTCACCAAGGGTTTTAAGTTGATCACTTACAGAAACATTTCAATAAATGTAGAACATACTAAAACAAAAACCTTGTGCTATCCCATTTATTAGCATTTAATTCAGATTTCCATTTACTTACACTTCCAGATTCACTACAGTCCAACCTGCCACACCATTTGACTTTCTTCAGCCTTTTCTGCATAATATATAGTGTAAACCTTCTCACACTCAAAAGTAGTTATTAGTAATGCCAGGCGCAAGAGCTAAAATACTGGATCTCATGCAGAAAAACAAGTGCATTCCTGTTCAGGGGCTTCCAAGAGTTTATTCTGAGACTTGTCACGATTTTCAATACTATTATCAAAACTACTGGATATCTTTTATTTGGATAAGAGATATTGCTACCATTTTTAAAGCAAGGCTAAGAACTATTATTCTTCCTTAGACTTTCAAACCAGATGTTTGTGTTATGTCCTTTAATAAAATTAACTGTATAATAGCTCAAATAGTACTGTTTCAGTCTATCCAAAACAGGCTGCACAGTCAGAATTATGAGAGATAACATATATTGTGTTGCCACTGTAGCCTTGAGGGTAGGCCCCCCAGATCCTCCAGATAAGAAAGGGATGAGGATCAAAACTCCTGACAGTAAGAGTATCTCTGGAATAAAGCTCCTAATACAAAAGTTTTCTGACTTCAAAACTGGTTAAGAAATTTGCAAGTTGACCACCTCCATAGCATCAGGTAGAGAGCACCCTATCATACAGAGCTACGATCAGGGAATCTCTGATTATTTTCTGAGTCACATGCACAAATAATTTGTCACAGAAGGAGCCATCTCTTGGCAGTTTAGGATGTGTGTAGCTACTGAGTAGAATTAACATCTAAGTCAAAGCGATCTGAAAAAGATTGATCCAAAGTTCACCGAAATCAATGCAGAGAGTCTGAGAAAGAAGGGCATACACAGTATTGTCCCATTCACAGCAGAGGGACCTCATGCTCTGAATTTCAGCTATTCTTAATTTCACAGAAACATATGGAGCACATGTATTCAAAATGCTTTAGAAACATGAACTCTCAAAAACACATTGCTGTTAAGGATCAGACAGTTGATCTCACCCTGCATTACAAATAGTGCATCCTGCAGTTCTAATGGAGAGTGCTGACTTTGAGGGAACTGAGAAAATATCCAAACTTGTTTCCTGTTCGTGCTAAAACTACATTTTGAAGGTCACTGGAATATCTATGGCTTCATCTATACACTATTCACCACAAATCACCATGTGTTATCTTAATTCTAAGAGCATCTTCAAGGAACATATTACAAAGCTGCGATTCTAATTATTTAGTCTGCATGCTTTATGAAGGCAGTTTATGAGGAAAAAAATTGCAATTCAAAAAGCTGGGTTGATAAGGAAAGAAAGTAATTCCTTCCAATTACTTGCAAATAAATTATTATCCTTTGGGTACAGCAGCTGCTAACCAGGGACAGCAATATGTTTTTCCCATATACACCCACACCATCTGCCCAGAGCATGATTGAACTTTTCCATTAATTTCCCCGTAGGATCTTTACTACTGTACTGACATTGAAGTCACAGGAATAATTTTTAATGCATTTAATGCAGAAGCGTTGATAATAAGGCATGTATTTTCATAGCTTGTCTAATGGAAGCAGTTATAGGTCATAGCAAGTAGCCAAAGTAACAGGGTTCTGGATGAAGGAGGAAAAGGAGGAGTTGCATTAATAAGAGATGGAAAGATAATTGCCAGTCTTTGTAATATTGATCAATTACATAATCAGAGGTGGAAATGCAGTAAAATATCTCTCTATGCAAAATGAAAATTCTATGCGGAATGATCTCTGGCCTAACAAATTTAACTGACATTTAGAAAAAGTGATTGTTGCTGAGCCACCTCAGTGACATGTAAGTTGGCATCAGCAGTCCCCAGACTAATCCAAAAATGAAGTTGTGTTTTACCACATTACCACGTAAAAGCTTATAGTTTGTCTGTAAATTTCCATTATGGTCAAGAGATAATGGTGTACTTTGTTCTTCATGTGTTATGCCACTCACATTTAATTTCAGATTCAGCAGCTAAATACGTCAGTGGCTTACAAGAGTAGTAACTAAGTTTTTATATATGGTTCATTCTGTGGGTTTCTCCATTTCCTTCAGAAGCATTGCCACCTCCACTGCAACTGCTGCCAGGACCCAGCCTAAGCCTTGCAACCAACAGTATCTCTTCCAGAACTGGGTTATTTTCCACCAATAGAATAAGAAAAACCCAACCAACCAACCACCACCCCACCAAGAATGCGGAAGAAATAAATTAATTTTCAAATCCGGACTCATGCCACACGTTTCTCCATGGCAGAAATAAAACACCTGAGCAACCTAACAATACACACAACCAAGAAGGCTACAGCTGCCAGTCTGAAGTGACAGAGGAAAACAGTTTTTAATATTAGAGGCTTCCATCATCAAGGAGACAACAGGAGAAATAGAGTGGAAAGTAAAAATAGAAAACTGGCTCTGGATAGTAGATACTAAATGAAAACAGTTACCTATTTGGATTCTTTGCATTTACTAGCATCTCTCTAAAATGTATAGATGCTAGGTAGGACACATTGGTAACAATGTGGAGGAAGGACGTGTCACTGTGTTTCTTGCCTGCCATTGCATGGTTTCTTGCAGGGCACATGTGCCAAAATGAATAACATTGATGAAGAATCTGTGCTCTCTCCATTCTTCTCCCTGCTCGTCTTCACTAACTTCTCATCTACTATTACTTCAGTTGCAAGACAGTAAGGTTGGATACAAGATTAAGCTAATAATTGTCATAGGTTAAAAAAATAGCTTAATTTGTGAATGTTAACAGGCAGCAAATAGCTGAGTTTGTGTTGGTAGGTAGGTGGGTGAATGTCCAAATCTGAACTTCTGACTGCAGCAGAAGCCTGATACTCGCCAGCTGCAACAAGTGCAGGCTGTTGTAAATTTTGAAAATACCTGAACTAAGAAAAAGTGGCATATCCCAAATCTTTCTTAAGAAAGAGACATGAGACAGAATAACCAATTAAGAAGCTGACCACACTTTGTGCCTCTTCACACACACTATTTAAATTGGGACAATCAGAGAATTACGGTTTCAGAAAGAAGAGGGGTCCAAATGAAGAGTTCCCACAAAGAAACAATGGTCTTGGAAAGAAGAAGAGGGCCTGGAAAGAGGAAAGTGAAGATCATGGCTGGAGGAAGGTCCTAGAAGTGGTGGGAGATCCAGGAGAACAATGAGCTGTGCGGAGACAAATGCTGGGGGAGGCCCAGGAGAGTTGTCCAGTTGCACCTAAGACTGGCAACTGGAAGCAGCAGCACAGCGTGAAGCACCATGACTTTCTACCCAGCCTTCCCAGATCAACAGTAACCTCTCTGTGGGGAAAGGAAGTTGGGACCCTGTGAATGTAACACTGATGGGGGGAGCATGTGAGTGAGAGAGATAATCAAGGAGAGTAGAAGCTTGTTTAAAAGTTTGTGTTGTTCTGAATTTGTTTCTTTTAAAGTTGTTAAAAGGTAAGGGTTTATTTAAGAATCTTGATAGTTCTTAAATAAACCCCAGTAAAACTCCACCATGGATTGTTGTTAACTCTCTGTCACCCCTGACAGTGATGGTTGAACTTCACTGTAATGTGGAAGAGATTAATCCATCGCAATGGCTCATACTAGGCACACAGGTCATACCACAGGGCTGCTGGACATAATGTCATCAGCACCCACAGCACTAGAGAGACCTTAACCCCATTTTCCTTCCCCAAGGCTGCTCTGCACTTCTCCAGGAATCTCAGGTTTCCAAAATCTTTCCTCTCATATCAACTGATCAAGTGACACACCATGCCCTGAAGTGGTACTGACCAGAGGAAGGTGAGGGCAGGAAACTGCAGCTATGATATGAGATGAGTTTGCAGCTCCCTTCCCTGTCACTAGAGTCCGTGAGGACAGCATGTGAGTAGGGGAGAGGTGGAGCTACAGAGGGAATTTGCCAATGGGGTAAGCATCCAAAATTCTGTGCACAATGCCATCTTCTCCGGGGTGAGGAGCAGGAGAAAGCACATCTCTAAGTGGAATTGTGTATGTTGCTAACAGTATGACAGAGGAAGGTTAAACAGAAAATTTAACTCCTTTTTTATCCTTCCCTATTCCCCAGTGAATCTGTAGCCAGTAGTAACCATTGTCACTGTAATCATAGGGAAAGGTGACACCACAAATGAATGTGCCACAGCTACAAGGGGACAGAAACAGAAGTGTGAACAGCTCTAGGGAAGGGGAATGTCTGATGTGCAGTGTCAGTGCTAAGCCACATACTTTGGAAGAGAAGACATAATCCAAAATCTCTCAGACGTGAGCAATTCTCAGACTGCTGCAATAAACTCTCCCTCAGCTCAGCCAGAAAAAAAAATAGACAAACGCCAAACCTACCAATGCATTTGCAGTGAATCATCTGATTACCAGTCACTTTTGTATGAGATAATTTGCATGGTATTCATAAACTGCTTTTTGTTCTCTAATGTTCCAAGCCAGCAAACTTAAAATGAGCAAAGGCTTCTGACTTCCACAGAAACCCTTCAGGGAGAAGGTTTGCAGGGCTATGCATGCATGGAGGTTTCTAGAGTGGAGCATACCAACATCCAATGCACCAGCACAAAGGGCTTGTGAAATCCCCCATATCCCAGGGAAGGAGCTTCCAAAATCCCTCACTCCATGAGGGACTGCATTAGGCAGTGAGTGAGAAGATTCTGTCTGCTGGATCAAAATACTACTGCCCAATTTCCCAGTCTCAGTGTCTCAACCTCCATACACACTGTGCATCTACTGTAGGTTGGCCCTTGGCTTGCAGTCCACAGTTTGGCTAGCATCCAAGGCTCATGATTCAAAATTTGTCTGGCATCTGAGTCTGCCTAAACTTGATTTTCAACCTGAAAAAATATTTTATGCCAAAAATATAAGCCTATTAAATTGCCTGACATTCTAATGAAACTTAGCTGCTGCACACACACTATTTCACTTTGCATAAGTTAACACGGTGACAACAATAAAGTTGAGTAATAAGAAAGGATGTACCTTGCTGGCAAGCAGATCAGAAAACTAACAAACAAAACACTTCAAAGCAAATTTCTTTGTGACTGCCAGGTACTTAGTTTCCTATAGACCTACTTAAAGAAAAGAGCATTTAAATATTGAAAGATTGTGGGTTAATGTGACCTTCAGATTATAGGCAATATAATAGCTAGTCTCACAAAATACAAAGTTTTACAGATTCATTATAGTTTCCTTCACTGAAAATCTATTTACAAAATAGAGTTATATTTTAAATTTGGCACTGTTCTACAACTCTAGTCACTTGTAAACTGAATTTGAGTATCATAACTAGTTATTTAAGTCCTTAGTCAGAAAGCAAAAAGGTAATTGGGTCAGATAAGCTTCTTAATAATTCAGGACACATTTTTGATATGGATGCCGCAAAATCAATTAGTTCATAATTTTACAGGAGGTGTCACCAACTAGCGCATTTACAGAGAGTCTTACTCAAATGGAGACAGAACTATCTTTTTATTGTTTTGTATGCTGGTTTCTTTAGGGAAGCTGTAGTGATCAGCAGGGAGTTGAACCCATCTTACTGCTTACCTAGAGTCAATTTTGAAGAACCCAGGGTCAATTCTTGGGACACTGGCTATAAATAAACTGCTAAATAGACTATGATTGCAGGCTGACCTAAGGGAAAGA
>NW_010206766.1:78000-84215 GCF_000695765.1 Mesitornis unicolor
TTTCTGACTTCTACCCACCCTGTGCAGGATAAACCCACTCCATCACACAGTTGTCTGCAGCAGAGCTAACTGGAACAGTCCAAAACAGAGCCAGGAAGAGAGAGAGCAATATAGAAGTGCTGGGAACCAGAGGCCTGGGGCAAGATCTCTGTATCTTCTGCTTAACAATGTACACATGCCTATATCCTAGGACTGTCATCCTGATGCTTTGGCAGAGAGTGCTGAAAATAAGTTGCTTGCCTGTATTTCACTGACCATTCCTGTGCTAGCATTAGTGTAAGTAATGTCAACAGAAATATCTTTCAATACATGCCTAGGTTGCACTATCAAAAATTTCCAGAAGACAATAGCTGCCACTCAGCAGAATAAGGAATCAATATGTTAAACTGTTCAGAGCATTTACATCGTGTGGGCTAAGGATATTAACAGAATGACCAATTTTGCAGAATGCCTTCAAGTGACAAGCTGCAGTTTGACCACTGTGGCAAATAAGAGACTTGGCACTAAGACTTTAACCCCTTCACCTCAGAAGAGAAGGGGAGTGCAGCTGCAGGAACCACCCCACTGAATTAAGAATCTTTCACAGTAAGAGTTAAATGTTTTGAAACAATATCTGAGTAATTCTACAACAATATCTTAAAACCTCTCACTGGAGACTTAAAACCAAAACCTAACAACAAAAATGGCAAGCACCTTCCAATTTTTACTTTCCAATAACCAAACCATGACAAACTACTAACCTTGTGCATAGTTCCATTATGTGGTCTATGCACTTATTTGTACTCTTATATGAGACAAGGAAGAAAGAAAATACTTCTGCAAAGCAGACACTTCAGAAGTGTTAGCTTTGCATCATCAGGGTGATAATGGTGTCATTGGACAGATATAGAGGTATGGGAGATGCTTAGCAATTCCACCCACTACTAGTTGTGAGTTCTTTAACTCAGTAGCTGAAAACAATAGGGTTCACTCAAGCTTCAAGCATAGTCAGTGGCAAGAATGCCACTGACCCTCTAGAGAACAGCTGAACTGTTGAAAAGATACTTATTACAGGTGACATGTATTCCTGCTAAATGGAGTTCTTTGGAGGTCATCACAAATAGAAACACCATTGGAAATGCAGGGCTGTTCAACATCAACCAACCTAGAGTTCATTAAACAAGAAAGGGATTCACCTGCTGGAAAGATGTAGAAAACAACTCCTGTGAGCTGTTTACAAGCAGAATCCCTGAAGAAGAGATCAACAAATATGCTGATTTACCTGAAGTGTGGCATTAATGCTCTTTGATGTCTCTCTCCTGTGAATACATGAAAGCACTAGTCTTTTTCCAAGGATGAAAATAGATGCTTTTGAGACAACTGGACATGAAATACTTTCTCACTTTCTGTTCTAAACTGGACAGTTGGCAGCTCAAGCATTATTTTGGTGTTTTCCTTAAAGCTAGAGCAGTTTGTGTTAGAAGAATCTCAGCTTTTAACTTTTCTTCGTTTTGAACAAAGTAAGAGTAGTTTAGCATTTGTTATTCTGGAACAAAGGGGAAAATAATTTAAGCTCAAAAACTAGCTAGAAAAAATGCATTCTCCTAAATTTAAATAACAATTTGGCATTTTAACCTAGTTTCTGGTGGTCACTGAATACCTGGAGTGAATCCTACCAAGTCTGTGGCATCTGGCACTGCACTAGCTACTGTTAACCATAGTGTGTGCATGAGAGAATGCAGAAGCAGTTGCATGCAAATACCTATGCCTTTAGTCCTTCTTGTTCCCTGAAAGTTTTGGGTATATATTTGTTTCTGGTAGAAAGCCGAGCAGGTAGGAGGTATATATGCTTCTTATCTTTAAGTATAAATAGAGATAAATATATGGGGATGGATGGATGGATGGATGGATAGATAGATAGATAGATAAAGAAGCTGGGTAGAGAAGCAGCACTTTTACTGCTCCTGCCATGGGTAACAGCATGTGTTCATTCCCTATTAGATATCATATAGACACACTCCCTCTGAAAGGCACCTCTATAAAACAGACCTCCCAAGATCCACAGCTCTCAAAAAAATAGTGTGATTTATAAATGGAGCACTCAGCTTGTTTATAAAACAATCAAGTGCCTATCTGTAGCTGAATATGTTTCAAAGTTTGGAAGTTAAATATATTAAAAAAAATAATTTAGTCTGTTGCTTTAATCTCTCCTACCCTAACACATGCTGTCTCTGCTGTCCTCCCAACCTCCAGATAGTAAGCCATTTCCAAAAACATACCATTCTTTCTGGATGTCTTTCTAAAGTATAATCCAACCAGAAGCTATGAGTTTAATGCAGCTATTAGTGGCTGGATTCTTTGGCTTGAGATACGCAGAATATCTAATTAAATTATTACAATGGCCACTTTTGGCCTTAAACCAAAACCAATATGAAACAATACAACAACATCTAATTCCTCTTTTCCCCTTCCAAAGACCACAAATAGCTGGGGACAAACTTTATTCTACAGAAAGAAACCTAACAGTATATGCTGTGGGTACACCAACCCACGCCAATGAAGTAATCTTATTTGTTTCATCACCCATAGTGATTGCAATAGTATTTCTGGGAAGCAGAGCTCTTGGCTTACAAATCAGGACCCACAGATGTTATTTGTACTGTTACATGAAGCTGTATGCAACATGTGGCGCTCAGGGTGTGCAGGACTCGATGCTTGCACACTTGTTTACCTGCTCTACCTGTGCCTTCCCTTCTACAGGAGTACGTGAGTTGGTTTGGGGCTGTCTTCAGGTCTGACTCCAACACAGGAGATGACTTTTGGTTTCTAAATCTCCATGAAAATCTAAACTCTGGAAGGTACTAAAAGCCTTTGCAGAATATTCTATATCTCAGAAAAAGTGGTAGAAACTGGATGCTTTCCAGATTTAAATTATAACTTGCAGGAACTAATACTAATCTTTACTGTTAGTAGCTGCACCCCTTACAGAGTCTGTCAAGTGTGTCGCAGCTGGATATTTTGGGAGTAGCCCAAGCATACTCAGTCTGAAACTTTGGGAGGGTACACTTGCTGGGAAATGGGCATCTATTTTCTCTGACAACCCACCTGAGATGAAGTATAAAAGGCTGCCAGCTTCACCAGGCTTCCTCCCCATATTTTCTGGATTTAGGTTTCATTAACTCTCTTCATAGATTCAGAAAGTCACTTTGCTTGGCATCATTTAGCATCAACAGTATCATTCATGTGGCAAGTTGTGCTACCTAGGAAATAAAATAGAATGTAGTGCCTTAATGCATGCTATGTGCCCATTGCATCTCAGAAGCATTTTGAGAAACTCTGGAGAGGGAACCAAATATTGTAAAATGTTGTTAAAAGCAGCAAACCAAGCTTTACAGAGCAAGTCAAAACTTAGCTCTGGTGTAGTGAAACTGGAGTTCTTGATTCAAATGGCCAGATTTCGATTTGGCATAAATCAATTAAACTGTTTTCTGGCCCAAAGCTTCCTAAAGACAAAACTTCATCAAGGCATTTGCATCTTGATAGGACTGAAGAATGCATCCCAGCAATTGTAATGTTGGGAGAATACCAAACTTCCTACTCTCTCTGAGGCCAGCTCCACACTTATTCCAGGCACTGCAGTTACTAATCAATGTCAGTTTGATTTCACACTAATATCCCAGTTAATCTCTATGATTTTAATTTGCTGCAGATTCTCATTACAAATCTCCAGCGTGCATACAGTGGCTGCAGAGGCATGAGATTAAAAAGACTATAGGATAAAGACATAGGTGGCCATTTATTATAATTTGTTTTTCCATTTACATAATAAAACACTGCTTGCCAAAAGTAAATGCACATAGCAACATGTTTTCTATATCTTACATCTGATTTTGTTTTTGCTAAATCTTATGACCAAAACCAGTCCTCAAGAGCAAATTTATTACTAAAATTTGTACCAGAGTGACTGAAGGAGGTCTGGGGGAAGGTTAGGAGTGAAAATGTTATTTTGTAACACCTTTGTATCCAGCACAATCATTTGACTGACAAAAGCAGACAATTCTTAGTTCACCCTGGTCTGACAACGAGAAAAAATGAGCTTTGCATAAGCTGTCAGGTTTATTTAGTCAGAAGAATAAATTTACCTGACAAATGTTTATAAAGGAAATACTCTTCTTGTCATTCTTCCCTCAGTTTCCTATGCCAGCCGTTTCCTATTAACTGGATTTCTCAAGTGAAACAAAATTTATTAAAGGAAGTACACACATGCCTCTTACACAAAGCTGCTGGTGGATGCTATGCCTGATGAAACCAAAGGTGATCAACTCACAAACTTAGGGAGGAGAATAAAGATTTTGGTCTTTGAATCTTAGTAAGATTAGTAAGAGAGATTAGGGACTTTCCTTTCTCTCAGAGGAAAAGAAAGTATTGGCCAACTGGAATACCCAGACAAACAGGGAGATTGAATGAACAGCAGGATAGCTCCGTAAAATGAGAAAATGGAATTTAAAAAGGGAAATGTTAACATCATTTAAGTGCAAAGAAAAGAAAAATTATAACTTAGGTATAATGTCCTTTAAGGTGTCTACATATCAGCAGTAACAATTCAAGCTGACAATTTACATCAAGTAGAGCTGGTTTGCTCAGCACTGATGTGCAGGATTAATTGTATGCCAGAAGGCTAAATGGTTAAATCCTCTTTCACTGGAAGTTTCCTAGTTAATTTTAAGTAAAGTACATATATTAGATTAAGTCTCCACATGCAGATAATCTTGTCATTTACAGATCTCCTTTTTGGTTGGATGGCCTCTATGAAATATGTTGATAATTTATTTACTTGGCTGAACTCCTTCCAAATAGTGTTAATATACTCAGACTATCCTAATCCCAAGTACCTGCTTATAATCTGTATTGTGTTTACTGATGCAGTTGACAATATTGCAACTAGAAAGAGAAGACATCTGCTGCCAAAGAGAGCATAAAAAGTTTAACATTTAGCAAGGTCATTGGTGAGAAATGAGCAGATCTCTCCAGTGCTGAGCCTGTTGATCACAGCAAAATCCTAGGAATGGCTGAATCCAAGCAGAAAAATTCAGGACTGATCAATCCTTTATCTCATCCTTTTCATGAAATTCAAGATTAAAAGTTTTTAAGGTTTGGTCATAGGGACTTTGTTATTCTTCCACACATCCCTTTCATTTTCGCATGCTTCTCTTATTTCTTGGCTCTGGCTGAGACCAGGAGCAAGGACAGGGTGCTCTCATCTTTCCAACCTGACTAGAAAAGGGAAATATTAGATATCTAATGAAAAGCATGTCCCCATGAGATTTCCAGCCCAGTTTTGCAGATACAGCTGTAGTTCGGATAATCAACAAGACCTCTAGGTACTTACTTGAATAGAATTTTTTGGTTGCTCTGCAACACTAATTAGAGCATACATGAGCTAATGTTGTTGGTGTGGATTAACAGAATTTGTCATTACCTACAATCTATATTTTCTGCTCACTTTTATGGGGTGCTAGTACTCAACACAATGATGTCCTCAGCTCTCACCAGCATCACTCAATTTCTGAATGATCTGACCCTTAGAGAGCAGCACTCAAGTAAGTTTGTTATGCTCAAATAGACCCACCATTGAGAGAAACTGCTCTTTCATTTGCAGTCACAAAAAAGCTGTTCAATATGTCATCCAGCTTGTGCTTTGCTACAGCTTCCTCTCTTTCCTGCTCCTTTTACCACCACCAGCTTGAGTAGTTCATTGCCTGGCTATGTTGTACTATACAGGCCAACACACCAGCTGCCTTCAGGAGAGGAGACTTTTCTCCCTCTATAGAAGTCTCCAGCTCAAGCAGCTCAGTATCGATCACACAGTCCATGGCTGCATTGTGCATCGAGCTTCCGCTGATGTCAGGATATGCACTAAACATGGTGCCAAATGGAGTGGAGAATTTTGCCCTTATTTAGTGAAAGAAGCTTGGACACATGTTGAACTGATGAGCTCAACTGGGTGTAGAGCAAATAGCCACAGTCATTTGCCAAGCTTTATTTAACACTCTTAAATAGGTTTATTTTGTTAAAGCTGAGCCATTCTAAAGCCCTTTTGACTTGGGATCCTGTGTGCAAATCAGCTTTACGTAGAGAAATGTGTGAAGGGGATATAATCCATACAAAGTGTCTGTAAACAGATACTGGTGATTACATTATGATCTGTGATTATTTAAATGGTTATTAACACATTC
>NW_010206766.1:84246-92788 GCF_000695765.1 Mesitornis unicolor
CGTGCTGATATAATTAACTATACTTCTTATTCTGTTACGCTACAGTAGTTAGCCATATGGTAGCTCATCCATTTTTGGAGTGTTTTCCTTAACTATTATTATTTTTTATTTTTTAGAACTTTAAATCTAGTACAGAACATACATTACATCATAAATTACCATGTATTACCTTAATAACTTGATATTTAGATCTAGCCAACACATATTAATTTTACTAATTAAATGTCAATATATCCCCAAGAGTGCCACTCTTAAACATTGTAAATGTCAAAAATTAACAAAGAGGCAGAATCATTTACAACTATATTACTCCAGTTTACAAGCAAATTCTGCCATGCATCTCCTGTGACACGAGGAGAGGAGAGTGTGGAGAAGGAATAGGAGGTGGCAGGACCTGCCAGCAGAAAACCAGCCTGTTCCTGCAACGCTTCATGCAGATTCGTTTCTCCTACACTATCTTAATTTTAGTGAGCTTGAATTAATTCTTTGGTCCTGTTGAATTGAGTGGTTTTGACACAGTGAGCTCTGCAGCAAAAAAGAAAAGCTTTCTCTGTCTGTCCATCCCTCCCTTGAGGAAGGGTGGGGACTTTGTACTCTGGAACTCACCAAAGATTTTGCAAGTAAAACCTGCTATTTCTGTTACACGCTTTGTTGCAGCGATTCTAGTTCCTCATCTTCTAGACATTATCTGGTCTCCATTCCCCTAGAGCAATTCACCTACAACAGTTTATTGAACTACTCTTTGTATATCTCGGTTTCAAGCCACTTGAATCCCCTGATTTTAAATCCCAGCTTTTTAATGCCAGCCCAGGATGATACATCAGTTCCACAGAAATCAATAAAGAAACAGGCATCCCTTTGCCAATTCTGGTGGAGTAAGTTGATACAGGGGCTTAATCACCTACTCTGTAGTGACATTGGTCAGATTTTGCACTATAATTACTCATGAATTTCTGCTGGTTTTTCTGTCTTCAACATACCTATAAAATACTCCCTATTGCATTTTTTTAAAATAGACTTTCATTTTAAAAATTCAAGAAAATGTAAATATATGCTGTAACTGTAAGCAGTTTCCAAGATTTCCAGTTCTCAAGACTGACTCTGAGGAAAACCTAGCATATTAAAAGTAACCTAGAAATTACAAATTTCTCTAGGAAAAAATTGCCCTTCTATCATTACAAAGGGTTGCATTTGCAAAACTACTCTGCAGTGCCATCGTGTGACACAAAGTGCTCAGTGGGAGTCCAACGTTATGGGCTCAAATGCATCACAACAGCAATTGTGAAAATCCACAGAGAGAGATACTCATAGTAAAAACCTCGAATTGAGACTTGTTTGTATGTTTTGGAGAGACAGGTCTTAAAGCACTGCAAAGAAAGGCTTAATTTCTCAGTGCAGCCTCATCTTTACAAGATACCAGGAATTACAAAAGGGCACGGTAAAGTCATCCTGGTTCCTCTTTCTGACATTGTTATCATTAACTATATAGCTATTATTAATTTGCAGATTGAACCTCGGGAAATTCACCTTTTGGCTTTGTCTGCCTCTCCAAAAAGATAACTAAACCAATATTGGTTTATATATATATATATTATTTATATATCTCTACAGAAAATTTCCTCAGCTATCACCTAATCCTGTAGAAACTGAATTCTCTAACCTTAGACCTCCTGTGCTTTTCCAAAAGCACTTCAGCTGCCTGCTCTGTATCCATTGTGAGTCCAAGACATCAATATACATAAAACAGGTTTTTTACCACCCATATTCCTGGATCCTGTTGGTCTTTGCAGAGCACACAAAACAGAGTGAGCTCTGTTCCAAATAGTTTTGAGGAAGAGTGGGAAGTTAATGTTGTCCCTGCTACTCCATGCCAATAGGGAGAATTAATTATCTCCTGTTTACATTCTTCTCCTTTGCACAATTTATTTGTTATTTCTTGACCTAAAGGAGAGAGTGAGCATGACTTCTACTGAGTGATTAGAGAAGGCTTTTGGTACATAGGAGGGTTGTGCAGTAGTTTCACTAAATAATTAACCCAAAATAGTGTCACTAGAAGGCTAAGAGAACCACTCACACAAAGCAGAAGCTCAGTAATTTTTCTCAGATCTAATGCCAAGATACAAAAGAGAAACTCACTTCGCTAGCTCTTACATAGAACCAATTTATCTTCATTCTTTCAAAGAAAGCTATCCAGGTCCATGAGAGTGCCCAAAACTAAAATGAACAAACAAAAACAAACGAACAACAATATCAACAACAAAAAAACCCACCAAAAACTCAACAACAGAAAAACTCAAACCACAAGTGAGGAGGGGGAAAAAATGCCTAATTCTTGCCAACTCCCCCAGCTACAGAAATGATCGAGTGATATTCTCTATCCACATAGAAGTATAATGAAACTCATGTCTTTGCTCTATCAATACATGAAAGCTTTGAAGACTTCAATGAAAGATACTGTTTAAATGCAAGTCACTCTGCAGTGTATGAAATAAAAATTAGATTTTGTTAAGAATTATCTTTGATGGAAAAACATTTGAAAGAAATGCTTTAGTGCTTGTCTGAAATAAAATTACAGGAAAATAATTAAGGTTTGGCCTTTAGAAGGCCTTCTTTGGTAGAATAAAACTATGACAATAAGATTTAATATTAAATATATTATAGGGTAAATACTCATTTCCTTGTTATGATTTCTGTAGTTACAGGAAAAAAATAAAACTATTATTGATCAAACAGACTGAAATACTTTAATAGCTTCTCTTCTCAAGAAGTCATCTAACTCTTCCTTTGTCATAATTCTTTGAATAAATGATAGCCATCTGTGCTCTGGAGAGAGAGATTCATGCCTGTGATTAAAACACACTTAAAATAAAGTAAAATAAGAGCTGCAGGCCTGACACTGTAGTTGCTGGAAGTAAAACAATTCTACTGAAAACCCTACACCACATCAAAGTCACTCACTGCAACTCATCAATGCAAACTATTTCTGGTCCAGTCTGACAAACAAGTAGTAGGCTACCTGTTCTCTCTCACAGAAAGCCAGAAACTTGAAGTGCAGTCTCTCCAGGCAAACCCTCTTAGATTTAAGGCACATAGTTTTCAAGGCACTGTGCTTAGTATTGCTTTATTACTCAGCTCTACAGTTCACATGCATAACAGTTCACAATTCAAATGTGTTACTCAGAATTATTTTGAGGCTGCATCACCTGTTATGTACAACTTAACCTTCAACGTCTGCAGTAGCTTCCCACAAAATTAAATTCCAACTACTCTTGGTATTAATGACAAAAATAAATCCAGACCACCCCTTCCTTAATTCCTACAGTGTTTTAAGGAGAATCACAAAAAAATACCCCAAACCGAAACAAGACAAAACAAAAATTTAGCCTTTGATTGTTTTGGTTGTAAGAGAGAATACTACTCAACAATTCCTCCAAATAGAAGTGTTTCTCTTAGCAGAAACACTTCTTCTTTAGCAGGTGAAAATGTAAAATCTGTGTGGCCTGCTCTGCCAGTTTTATATTTGATTACCTTGAACATAAAACATTCTGTCAGATTTATGTTCATCTATGAAGGCCCTGACATTTCTGGCATCTTAAGTTCAACTCCTCACACAAGTCTGATAGTCTTAAGCAAGCAAAACCTCATGTAATAGTGGAGCTGGATAAAGTAACCACGATTTGTGATGCTTCACTGTATGTACGTCAGAACTATTGAGGGTGGCCAAAAACAGCTTGCCAAGCAGTAAAATATAAATAACCTTTAAATTCTCTTTACTTGTAACAAGATGGCAAAGACAAAGCAATGCAAAATTTATTTGAATTCTTACCATTTTATAACAAGAGAACACACATCTTGCACTCTAGGCAGTGTTGACAATCTTAAAACTGTGTGTATAAACAAACAGAACCATTAACTAGCTTAAGTTCAACTCAAACAACCCAGCAGCAGTACCATAAATACAAGAAAACCGACTACAGGGTGTCGCAGTCCTCCACTTCTGCTTCAATTCCATTTGCAGCTCTGTGGAATTTTCCTTCCCTTATGGACTTGGAAGAAGATCCAGATTCCTACAGCTGGATACTAAAGGGGACCATGCGTCTACACAGGAATATAAAGCTTAGCCTGTGGAAGCTCATCTGAGTCTCCTGTTATAGAGAAATGATCTCTAGCAGATCTGTAGAGATCTCTAACAGATATTCTGCCAGCTGTTATGACTAATTCCAAAGCAATAGGATTTTTTTTTTTATTTTAAATATGAATCTCAGGTGTTCCCATTGGCTCCTAGCAAGTTTTCCAGCATTCCCTCCTGCTGTATAATACAAAATAGTTAAATTAGAAAGCAACCATAGCTATTTGGTATATTTTGCAAACAACCTTTTACAGAGTTTTAGAAAGAAAGTTTTAGAAAGAAAATTTTAGAAGGAAAAAAACTTTTGCAGAGTTCCTACCTTTTGACAGTCTAAACAAAACAGAAAAAGTCAGGAAAGTTTAAGGATAGTTTCAATTTGCCGAAGGCTTTCACATGTCCCTGACATCCTTACTGTCTCAACTCAGTTTGGAAGCATGGTTTTCATCACAGAAGGCCTATGAATTTGGCTTTTGCTCAGCTTCTCTCTTCCATATTAATTTTATGGTCAGATGTTTCCTTTTCCAACAGGCTATGTTGTATTTTCAACTTGGATTTATTTTCAGCACTTGATAATATGCCATCAGAAGACCTAATTCAACCTGTCTTTCTGCTGGTGTTTGTCATCCTCAGAAGACAGCCTTCAAAGCTTTAAAAATGCAAATGAAAGAACAAGTGTAGAGACAGGCCATATCCTGATGCCATCATCTGTAAGAAAAATGTGTTCTCCAATGACACTGGAGTTATAATAGAAACTCAAAGCAGGTCTTTTTATATTTTTTCTGAAGAATGTTAAAATACCACATGATGTCAGGAAAAAAAAAAACACACAACGTGAGTCTGAATGTTAACCAGGTAATTTACTATGCACAATGATTTTTAAAGCTGTTTTCTTCTTTTTAAATCAGATACTGCTTTCACCTTTTTTTAGATCTTTGGGGTATTTTTGAATCCTGCTTCTTTAAAAAACCTACAACCATGCCATTCATCTCAGTATGCCGGAGCAAATCCTGGTACAGATGGGCTTGTGTCAAACATTAAGCTGAGGAGAATCTGGGATGTGGAACTGACCTTTTGCAGCTAAGGCTCATTTTACAAACTGCGTAAAAGCTTTCAAGCTGATGTTCATTATACACACAGTAAGTCAAGCCCCCTTCCAAAACTCTTTGGGGGAAAAAATCATACGCTTACTGGTTTTGACCAAGTGAAAGGACTTTTTCCTCCCTTTCCATTTAAGAATAAAACCACTAACTTACGATGTACAGTCTACTGCCATGTTCCTTTAAGGATATTTTGGTTAACTAATCCTTTCCTAAATAATTCTGTCTATATTCTCTAATGTTTTCATTTGAGAAATTTCCCATTATTTGCTTCAATTTATATTATTTTTAAACTAATATTTAAGCCTCAATAATTCACTGTTCAGAAGCTTTTCTCCCTGGCTTATCCAAGTGTGCATAGAGTTTTCAAAGAAATGAGACAGTGAAATAAATGAGATATTTAAATTCTAGTTTCCTGAGTCATAGACATGACCTGTGTGTACATATTTCCAGTATGTGCTGTTACCTGTTCCAAAAGCTGCCAGGTACACAGTGCTTGCACATCACCCACAATTTGAAATGTCAGAGAAGTGTAGTATTTCTTAGAAGTAATTAGCTAACTGGATGGAAAATGAAGTGTTATTCCATGCTTTTTATTCAGGCTTTCTTGTAACACACAGCAGTCCCTATTACATCATGAAAAGAGTCCTGTGCTGTACTCAGGGCTTCAGCAAGTATGATGAAGGTGTTGCACAGACCCCTCCAGAAGAGTCCATGGCACCCAGATTTGAAGATCTAAGTCTTTAGAGGCAGAAGACAGTCCAAATCCCAGAGCCTGCTTCCTTATGAGCAAGGGCAAGACCACAGCCAACTGATTTACAGGAGGGTGGGGGTCACAGGCCATATATCCCAGCAAGCAGGCATAGAGGGCACCTTTGCCCAAGTAACAAGTGCTGTTTAGGATCTTGAGTCCCGATTTTGATCTTGATTTGGGGTACTTTGTTACAGAAAGTTGTATCTTGCTGTGTGAGGTCCATATCAAGTATCTCTGGCACCTTTTTTGTTCAGACAGGGTCAGTTTTCTCTCTCACCTTTAAAGAAAAACTGAAGTACTTTCCTTAGGTGAGGGGCAACATATATTCAGGTTGCTGATCACACAGCTCCAGCCGTTGACACTTAATATGCAAAGTAATTCTCACAGTAACTACTCACCAGAAACTCCTTCCTGGCATAAAGCTCCTTAGCAAAAGATTAGCATAACACTGACCAGATGCTAAATGAGTGCTTGATTATAAAGTTAAACAGAATAACTGTGTCTCTCATGCACAGCAGTAAGATGTTATGTATAAAATAATGAACTCCACAAAATACATGTTTGCAAGACTGAATTTAAATATCTCTGCACATGGTTCCTCTTTAAAGTCAATGTGAGTGGGGTTAAGACACAAAAGGTAAAAGGTAGGAAAAGATAACCATCTAGGCACTCTGTAGCTCTCTCCTTTTAATACATTAGTTTTAGAAGACTAAAGTTATGACTTTGACATTACTAAAAATTTTAGGGTAAATCCAACAAAAACAAATAGTGGTCTACATCAATCATATTAGCAATTTGATTCAGTACATTTAAAACAAGCTATTTCACACAAGATTTCACTAGAAAATGAAAAACTATCGGGGAAAAAAATTACCTTTTTTATCATAGGCAGAAAATAGATTTATTTATCCCTACTGACAATTTAGTCTTCTAGAAAACCATGCAAAACTGTAGAGAATTCACATCTCATCATAATTTTAACAAAAATATGTGACTTTTTAGCAGGTTTTTCTTATCTTTGCTTTTAAACAGAGAAATGAGAATTGCAAAAATAAGAAATATTTTCACTAGAATATTCATCAGGCTTAAATTTGAACAATTTTTTTTAACCCCTGCTAAAACCAGGAAACACCTTAGAGATTTCCAACTCGGGATTAAAACAGTAAAAATCAATAAATACTATAATCAGAACGACCAGTAACCTTAAAAAAATTTAGCTGGGAGCAATAGAAATAGATTTTTGAAAAAAAAAAATTCACCGAAATTGTTGTCAAGCAGTTAAACAAGCTGCCCAGGGAAGTGATGGAGTCACTGTCCCTGGAGATATTGAAAAGATGTGTAGATGTGGCACCTAGGGATATGGTTTAGAGGTGGACTTGGCAGGGGAAGGTTAATGGTTGGACTCAATGGTCTTAAAGGTCTTTTTCGACCTAAATGATTCTATTAGGTGAGATAACATCAATAAAAATTGTAAAGATTTCCCCACACACACACTTTCTAACCCTGTTCCTCCTCTTCACATGAGAAACAGTCAATTTTTTTTAAAACAATTTAAAATCTCGTGTGTTGGGATTCCTTTCCATATTTCATTATAAGGAGATAAAAAAAACTGAGAGATGCTCTTTCTGGTGCCAACTTTCTGTCTAAATGCAGAACAACATTTTACAGCAAATAAAATGACAATAACCATCCATCCCCATTAAATAAAAAGATGAAGGATAAAGAGATTGGGATGCAAACTGAGGTATGCTGTTGTAAGACCCAACAGGGTCTACAACCCAACAGGTTGTAACAGGGTTACAACAACAACCTCTACTCTGGCACCCAAATGTTTGGCACTTTCTCCTCATAAGTGCCTGGAGCAGTATTTGTTCCCTGGCACATTTTATGTAAAATTTAAGTGGATGGACTTAGAAGTATGTCTTGGCTGTGGTAGCTTATTTGAACTGAAACACATTAGCAGAGTCACTTCACTGGCAGCAGGTAATGGACGGCTGAGGTTGTGGCTTCTTCCACCAGCACAGCCAGGCCCTAGAAGAGGCTGCTTGTCCACAGCTGAAGCCCTGAGACAAGCAAATGTTGGGCTGGTTGGCAGAAAGCATGCAGGGTCACCAAAGCCATTGGCTTTCTCCTGTGCCATGCTGTCAGACAGTTCACAATGGGCCCAAGCCATATGCTGATGAACAAACCCACAAAGTCACAGGATGCATATGTTAAATAGCAGCAGAGGGGAATTAGTACTGAATGCTCAGCATGAGGTTAAAAGCTTCTGGTAACTATAAGCTTGAAATAGTGTGCTGCAACAGTGATTTGCCCAAGGTCTGCAGTAAACTTCCCTGTGCACACTAGCAACTCCCAGAAGTGTTGCAGGGATCCTAAATGCAAGGAAACACAGTGGTACTCTTAGCTTTAGCTATTAAGGGAGACAGGTCAGATTCAGAGTGTTCCAGGGAGGTCCCCACTTTCCCCTACTCATCCCTGAGTTTCTGATGAGGTTGTGCTGGATGCCAGGGACGCATATCTGCCTGCAGGTATGCACTGGCTCTCAGCCCTCAGGGAAAG